>NC_081559.1:125894834-125922820 GCF_022355385.1 Mustela nigripes | reverse complement strand
GTGGTATCTTAATTATATTAAGACCTTCATACTATGAACATGGTATAGTTCTCCATTTCTTTAGGTCTGCTTTAATCTCACTCAGCACTGTTTTTGCAATTTTTAGTGCACAAGTGTTATATATTTTGTGGTAGGTATGCCTAAGAATTTCATATATTTGATGTTATTATAATTTTTTTTAAAATGTCCAACTGTTGTTGCACCTGGGTGGCTCAGTCGGTTAAGCTTCTGACTTTGGCCCTGGTCATGATCTCAGGGTCCTGGGATTGAGTCCAAGTTGGGCTCCCCACTCAGCAGGGAGTCTGCTGTCCCTCTCCTTTTGTCCCTCCCCCACTCATACTCTCTCTGTCTCTCTCTCAAATAATAACTAAAATCTTTTTTTAAAAATGTTCAATTGTTTGTTGCTTGCATAAAGAAATAGAATTTCTTTCCTACTGTCCTGGCTTTCTGAAATCTTTCGAAACTTACTTATTACTATTTTTATAAACTCTGATAAAGGACTTACATCCAGAATGTTCTCAACAATAAGTGGGCAAACAACCTGATCTTATAAAGGCAAAAGCTTTTAGTAGGTTCTCCATCAAATAAGATACACTAGTGACAAATGTATGAAAAGATCATTAGTCATTAGCAAAATATAAACTTAAAAAATATATGTATAATTATAAATCCACTGAAATGACTAACCTTAAAAAGATTGACAATGCCATGTGTTGACAAGGATTTGGGGCAATCAAACTTCTTGTAGATTACTGGTAGGAATGAAAGAGGGTACAGTCACTTCTGAAATCAGTTTGGCAGTTTCTTAATAATTGCAATATTCATTTGCTATGGAATCTAACTTTCACATTCCTAGATATCTACCCAAAGAAAATGAAAACATATTTCTATACAGGTACTTGTGCTTGGATTTTCGGGGCAGCTCTATTCACTG
The DNA here is from genome assembly GCF_022355385.1 of Mustela nigripes. Classification (NCBI taxonomy): domain Eukaryota; kingdom Metazoa; phylum Chordata; class Mammalia; order Carnivora; family Mustelidae; genus Mustela; species Mustela nigripes. The sequence continues at coordinate 125,921,886 of NC_081559.1, read as the reverse complement.
TAGTTAAAACTGGAAGGAACCCACATGCCCATCATGTGGGTAAACAAAACTGTGTTCATTCACAATGCAATATTACTTAGCAATAAAAAGGAATAAGATACTAATAGACAAAACAATGTGGATTAATTTCAAACACATTAAGCTAAAAGAAAGAAATCAGACATAAAAGACCACATAGTAAAAGCTTCCATTTGTATGACATTTTGGAAAAAACAACACTATAGTAACAAAGATCAGGTCAAGGGTTTCTGGGATCTGGTTTCTGAACAGATGGAGATGTTCTATACATGATTGTGGTACTGGTTCACAAATTTCTCAAAACTCCTCAAATTATACATTTCAAATTAGTGGATTTTTATTGTAGATAAATTGTCCTTTGATGGATTACTTTAAAAGAAATCTGGTGAGTTTAATTTACTAGGAAGGCAGGTCTGTAATCCATTATCTGAGACCCTACAGGCCAAATGTGTTTTTTTTTTTTTTAATGTGTTTTGAACTTCATAATTTTTGAAAGCTTATATAGTATATTACTCACAGACTGATATATATCATCCATATACTTATACTTTTATATAGTGTACTAAAGCCAGCCTTGATGCAGGAATTGATCCCATAATCAAACACAATTCTATTTCTGTAACAAAACATACGTGTATTCATGAGTAGAATCAGTATGTTCTATGAAGAGCCTCTTGTCACTTTAGATGACATGTTGCTTCTTGATTTTGCTTCTTGATTCTTCTGAGACTGAGAGGCTGTGGTCTTGGCCAGGCAGTTTGGTATTTGCTCTAATTTAAGGTTCAGAGGTTGGGACTGAGAGGTGAGATAGTCTGAGGTTGAGAAAACACGAGGCTGGAAAGGGAGGTAGATCGCAGAGGATCACATTGTACAGTTTAAGATTTTCCTGGGCATATTTATACATTATAGCTACTAAAATGGGAGATTAGTTACTCAGAAAAAGGAAGAACTGGTTTCTCCTTCAGTAACAAGCTCCTGTGATTACTTATGAAAACCTTACTGTAATGGAAATAGTACATGCAAGTCTCATGGTCCATAAAAAATAATAATACAAAGGCATCAAGGTCAAGTCTTATACTGAAGCCCTTCAAAACTCCTCAGTCTCTTTAAGATAACGTTCCAGCTTTCAGACAATTTTGTGATCTAAACTCGTTCTCTGGGTCTCCTCATTGTCCCTCCCCCCTTCCCCTCCCCCCATCTTGGCATGTGAAAAACTGTACCAAATACCCAGTCAGGCGCTTGTTCTGGTTGTTCCCTAGCTTCTTTGTCTTTTAAAGCCTCTCTGACTTTGTTAATACCCTTTCCTCTGATTAAGTGCTATTCTCTCCATTCATTCTTTGGTAAATTTCTCTTCTACAGGTTATAAATGCTTATAGAAGCCACACAGAAAACATAAATGAGTAAAGCAGCCAAGGGTTGGGGGGGGAGGAGAAACAACCACCAACATATATTGTTATGTAAGACACCCATCATGTAGAGGGCTCTTAATAATGGTGGCCTTAATTAAAAATGGTATTAGGCCATAATAATAGAGCTGAGGCACCATAGAGAATGCAATACTATTGTAACTCTTCCCAACCTGTCACTGTGAAGTGGAAATGTTTACATATTACGATATCTTGAATTTTTTTTCAGTAGCTTCCTAAATCAACTCCTTCTGAGACCAAGGGAAAATATGCCAAGTTAAGTTGTCTTTTTGCAAAGAGCACCATTTGAGGAATTTATGATATTTGGGGCCATCAGTCCTGTTCAGAGAGATTCCATCTCTTCCCTCGAGGAGCTTCTCATCAGCATCAAACACTTTAATACAGACAGACATATTGGAGCACCATTAGGAACAAAATGGAAACATTAAAGCAATCCATGGATAGTCGGGTAATTGCATTACGTGAAGGTCAAGCATAAGTGGATTTGTAGTGGAAGGAAACAGTGACTACCTAATCAGGGCAGAGATCAGGAACTGCACGTGGGAACTGGGCAGGGCAAGGGTACAAAATCACTTACCTAATCAGTCCTGGAAGATTTCATGGGACGAGTGGGGAGTCAGTAGCAACCATCAGCCTGAGTGGGAGCTCAAGAGTCTCTTGCTGTCTTCAAAATGTATGATTTTTGAATTAGGAAATTGAAGGCTACACATTAAAACACGCTGTTATAAAGCAGGGAAGATTCCTTTTCTTTCGTCTTTGGCTCTGAGATTGTCCTGTAAGGCCACCCTTATCACGTGAGAGTATCCTTTTATGCAAGTAGCATACTAAAAATGTATTCAATAGTTTAACTCCAAGTTAATTCCAAGTTTCAAAATTTAATTTAAAGATTTTTAATTTCTAGTTTTACAATATGTCTTAAATTTCACTGGCAAAAATCAGATGTTTGCTGTTTTTCTTTGTTACCAAAGTTCTTGAAAATATCCAGGGACAAATCTAATGTAAAAAAAAAAAGCATTTTCTGACTCTAAAAAACTACAAGAGATGTCTTGGTTCCCTGTTTGGATGAACTTCATTTTATGCTATCCAAAATGTGTGAGCACAGAAACCCTTTAGATAATTCGAGCTAAGGCTGAACCCTCGGTCCCCTTGATCATATAGAAGGAAGGTGTATTTCAAGAAGAGGTGTGTCCCTTGGTGCTCAGGGGATGTGACCTGACTTTTACTGGGGACAGAGATGTTATGCCCAGTCTGATGGAGAGCTCACTCTCTCCTTCGGCAATACATTCAAGATCCCTGGGGAGAATACTTACCCCATGTGACTAAATTCTCCAAGGCTCTAGTATTACAACCAATTTCTTACGTTGTTTCTTCAGTAAAGGCGTTCTCTTGTTTCTGAAAGAACTCCTGAGATACACGATTCAAAGATATTATATTGCCCCCCTGCCCCGAGACTGCCCCCTCCTGTCAGGTCCTTTAAATTTCCTAAAGGTCTTATTTTCCCAATCCTTTAATCATCTCTGTGGTAAAAAATTAAGTTCTCATGCCTTTTTGTCTCACTCTGGATGAGGTACTGGCTGGCCTAAGTCCTGTGGGTCATATTGATATGTTTCTACACAAGTGAGACCTTCCCGCTTTAAATTGAAGTGCTCCTGTGGACTCGTCATGTCTTTTTGAAAACCAACAATAACAAAACACAGCTAGGGACACAGTTCAAAATAAGACACAGAGTGTACAAGTAAGCCAGGATTATCTTTCCTTTGTATTACTCTGGGTCCCTTTCGGGCCCCACTTCATGGGAAAGGATGACCCTTGATAGTCCATTTTCAACAAAATAGCATTTGGGAATGCAGGACTATTAACTCAGGTAAAGCAAAAGGGCTGTTCCTTTCATCTCAGCAATTCCACACCTACTCTCCTTCCAAGTGACTTTTTATAGAATATTAGTTTGCATTAAAAAAAAATCCATTTAATTGCATGGGAGAAACACTTCACCACCACGCTCCAGGCCGATCCCATGTTGCAGCTGCTCCTACTTAACGGGTAATTGTGGCCTCACTCTTTTCCAAGGAACTAATTCTGATTTTGAAAGGATTCGTCCTCATAGTTTATCCTGATGAGAGAGGACTGGATTATTGCTGTGTAAAATAGTTGAAGAGTCTTATTATAGCTATTATGCCACAAATGTTGTATATTGTTAGAGATCCCAGTACTGTCCCACACTCAGTGTAAGATGTGCAGGCACTGGCACCCTTCCCATATTATGTAAAAAAATACTGCATTTTATGAGTCATTTAGTACCATGTGAGGTATCTGTGGACCCTATATCATTTCCTTCAAACTTTCCTCATCATTCTGAAATCCTTTATTTTCTGGTTGAAAGACTTACAATCTAGTCATTTCTCACTAGTCTCCCCAGGAAATAAACTTCAGTACTCTCTGTTCTCCCACTGCATTATATTATGGATTGCATATCATTCTACTTTACATTTAAATTACTTTAGAAAACTATTTAAAAAAAAACAAACAAACCTCTGGACAACAGTAAATTCTAACTGGTAAATTGAGAAAATGTAAATGTTTCCTATCAAAACCATTGATGATGTTTCTAGAACCTTGAAGTGGGGTAGGATTCAGCATTGGTTAGGTTGTAAGGAGAAAAAATACCAACATACCTAATTCAGCCATAATCTTGTTAGGAACGTAAACCTGTAAACACATGCATAACAAGATGGTTTATAATACAACTGGTCCATATCATGGGCTCAAATGAATGGAATTTTAAAAGAATGAGGTTTTCTTCTACAAGAGAGACTGAGCTATCTCCTATTGCTGGAAAGCACACCCTTAAATAAGAGGAGGCCAGTGAAGGACTGATATTAATTTTGTTAAAAAATACAGCATGCTTTGATTTTAGTTTCAATAGTTGGCATTTCAAAGTAAATCCCTCTATAAGATCTTTCATCCACACCTTCAACATAGAGAGGGCTATTACCCTTAAAGAAAATTAACTCCAAGGGCTAACCAAGAGTACCCCTCAAGAAGTGCCATTTTGTTGTTGTTGTTGAATGATTGTTTTTTTTTTTTTTTAAGATTTTATTTACTTATTTGACAGACAGGGATCACAAGTAGGCAGACAGGCAGGCAGAGGGAGAGAGGGAAGCAGGCTCCCCGCTGAGCAGAGAGCCCCAAGTGGGGCTCAATCCCAGGACCCTGAGATCATGACCTGAGCTGAAGGCAGAGGCTTTAACCCACTGAGCCACCCAGGCGCCCCTGTTGAGTGATTTTTATTAGACTCTCATAAGTCTTGGATAGGATTGACTGTGTAGAGGATATTTTCCCTGATGTAAAACATTCTGTGTGTAGTTTGGAGACATTACTACAAATTTAGGGCTTATGTCCATAGTACAAAGAATCAGTAAACATAAAATGCAGTCAGTGGAAACACGTGCAAATTTGAAAACATGACATCATCAAACTATCATCAAAATGAAGATGTGGAGGGAACAAAATAAGATGCTAAGTGTGGTTTGTAATTAGTGGTTAAGGGTTCCAATAAAACTTGTAAAACTAAATAAGAGAGATGCAACGTTAAAAAATTATGACTAGGTCCAGGACATAGTAGGCATTTCAGAAAGGTAGCTATCAACTTTATTACATCAATACTAGTTAAGGAGAAGTTTTGTTCACAGACCCACATTTTTTGGTAATGAGAGTTCCTAGTTCAGATGACCAAATTGTAATTAGGGTCTCTACAGCAGTTCATTCCGGTTTCGTTAGAATAACTGAGTCCATTGCCACACTCAGTCTCTGTAAGGGCAGTGTAGATTATGGGGACCTCGAGACATGACCTGCTATGTCCCCTTGTGAGAGCCAACACAAAATAACAGTCTAGCCAGGAAATTTACTCACGTGAAAACTTTGTGCTTTGAACATTCCCTTTGTGCCCATGTTATCTTTCTTCCTAGACAACTGGTTCTCAATCCTTCCTGAAAGTTGAAAGCCCCTGGAAAGCTTCTACAAACTCCTATGCCCAGTCCTTACCCTAAATGGATTGAAACAGAATCTCTGGTGGAGAAGTCCAGCCATGAGTATTTTTCAAAGGGTGTGGGGTGACTCCACTGACCAAAGTGAGAAATACTGCTCTAGAAGACTAGAACACATCTAAAAGAGAACCTATTTCAAGAAATTTGTTCTTGTATGTCAACCTATACACAATACATAGCATAGAGCCTGACTCTGCTTATATGGCTTTGTTGAATAATATCCGAGTGAATGGATGGACAAATAGATTAGTAAAATTAGCCATGATGTAAAGTTGAATATCCTGGAAATTGAAAAATAATATAATACCTCTCTACTATTTTTATCTCCCAAATTAGTAAGATTTACTCAGTGGCTTATCTATTCAACTTCCTCCATGTTTTTTCTGGGAGAACTGCTCTCCTTCCATATATGATGGGCCTTGGGTGGAGCATTTTATTTATATAAAATATAAATATTTTTTTCAGATCACACTGAGTTAATCTTTACAGCCTACTCTTCATGTAGGAGTGATTGGGGTTAAGAGTTGTTTTTTTTAAACCAAGAGCTCCCATTCCCCCCTGAGCTGGGAAAAACTCAAGCAATTCTGTCACACCAGCTGGGTGCCTTACAATCTGATTCAATTCTGACAGTATCTCCCTGGAGATAGCATCAGATCCCACAGGCTAAGGGCTCAGCCCCACAAGACTCCCTGCACTGCCCCAAGAATAAGAAAACCATTTGAGATGCCAATGACAAGCCCAGGGTGATAACTGTGCTTCTGACTGATCAGCTATCAAACAGAATATCCTATGACACCATCCTCGGGTTTGAGGACTTTAGCAGAGTGTTTCACAAGGCTCAAGAAAAAGTTTACTTACTGTTTACATATTTATTATAAAAGGATATGACAAAGGATACAGATGAACATCCAAATGCATTGAGTAAAGTATGTGGGAAAAGACGGAATTTCCAAGCTCTCTCCAAGATAACCACTCTGCATGACCTCCACTTGGTCACCAACCAGGAAGTTCTCTGAGTCCTGAACTTTGGCAATTTTTATGGGGACTTCATCACATAGGCATGATGGATCATCAACTCCATTTTCAATCCCAGCAAGCCCCCCCACCTCCATCATGAAATTGAACTTCCTGGTCTACTTTCCATGTATGAGTGATTGGAAGTCAAGAGCTTTTTTTTTTTTTTTTTTTTCTAAAGATTTTATTTATTTATTTGACAGAGAGAGATCACAAGTAGACAGAGAGGCAGGCAGAGAGAGAGAGAGTAGTAGGCTCCCTGCTGAGCAGAGAGCCCGATGCGGGACTTGATCCCAGGACCCCGAGATCATGACCTGAGCTGAAGGCAGTGGCTCAACCCACTGAGCCACCCAGGCGCCCCTGGAGTCAAGAGCTTTTTTCATCAAAAGCTCACATTCCCACCCCTCACACCATGCCACAAACAAACATACCATTTTGACGCTACTGATTGCACACGAAAGAAACCAGGTACAAATTAAGTAGAGGAATACATAGTTCCCGTGTATGTAGGTTTCTTCTCAAGACAGAGAAAAGTAGTAGGTCTAGAGAACAAAGTATAGACATTATTGTTTTCCCTAGATGTCAAAATGTTGATAATGAAACTTTTCATCTTCCTGATGTTCACAGGGTCATCAAACAGATATCAATTACAGATTCTAAGAAAGTTTTCATAATTGATATAATATGTTGATAATAAATGGTGAATTAATGATAAAAGTTTAAATTTGGGAATATTTAAGTTAAAATCAATTTTTTAAAATTTTGGAAATATATATAAGCATATTTTAGCATCTATAACTGAATTTTGAGCACTGAAAATCAAAACACAAAACATTTAAATTTTATTATAAAGAAATTTATTAAGAGGAAAAAAATTTCTACTTTTTATTTTATTTTATGCCCTGAAGGACCTGTAAATATGGATATTCTTCAGAATCCAGTGGAGAGGAATTCTTTTTTCTCACTGCTCTCTCTCTCCCTACACAATTTCCACCATGTCAGTCTTGAGGTGGGGAAAGTGTTAGATTTTTGTTACTTCTAGAAATGATGAAGGGAAGAAAGAAAACAATGGTTTAAGAGAAAAAAGGATGCAAGGAGTACAAAGCAATGCTAAGTAAAAGCTTCCTAAAAAGCCATGTGTAGACACTCAATGATGTTATCATTTCTTATACTTTCTTCATAGATTTTCTTCCAGATCTCTCTGATTGTACCTGACAGGTGCTCTCAGTTGCAGGGGAAACAACATAGCTGTCAGAAAGTTGTACAGAGCAGTTGGCAGTCAACATGCACTGCACAGTTGTGTGGGGTGGCAGGGTGTTATTAGTAGCCTTAGCACAGAATGAAGTAGAAAGGATGAAGTACTTCCAGGCTTCTTTGCAGGGTCTTGGGCCCTACTGTGTGTGGCTCCTTCCTCCTGGGAAGGTAAATATCACCTGCTATTGCCTGGACTTCCCACCAATGACAGAGTCTCAGGGATAAATCTGCTGGACTCCAGCCAAATTTCGTGCCCCCCCCCCCCCCCCCGCAGCCATCCGGAAAAAAACGAAGTTGCAAATTTCTGTGTTTTAGAGGTAAGGCGGGAAAACATGATTGGAGACTTTCTCCTCCCACTTGCGGACCAGAGAAAGGGGGAGGCTGATTCCAGGTCTTCAGTGCCTCTCCCAGAGCATCAGTGGGCTTCCAATTACAAAAAGACAAGAATCCCATCAGGGGCAACTAGCAAGCCCACGTGTTTCCCCTGTAGTCTGATCTTGTGTGTTGATGAACCTTTCCCTATTTACACTTTGATTTACTCCTGTGGTCTTTTTGGAGTCTCCAGGGCTGCCTTAGCTTTGCAAACCCTCCAGTGGGTCACAGATCATTGGGAGGTGAGGGCTGGAGGCGGAAGCCAGCGACAGAAGGGGGTAGGCTTTTAAGCCCATCCACACCCTTGCAGTCCTTTCGGGTCCCTAGCCTAGAAGCCCGCTATAGCGCACAGTTGATTCGCGCTCCCTGAGGGTTCCCGGTCCCTAGGACCGGCGCAGCATGTAATAGCCACCTCCACCAGGGGCTGGGAGTAGGGGTGGGGACGCAGGGATGAGAGTGGGGAGAGCCACGAAAGGGGAGGTGGCGGATACAGAGAAAGAGGTGGGGACAGCCGCGGAGGGGACGGTGGGAGCGGGGTGGGGCCGGGGCGGGCCCGGGGGCGGGGCTCGCCACAGCGCCCCCTTGCTGCGTGCTCCCTGCCGTGCCCCGGGGCCGCCGGTGGCTGGGGCTCCGTAGCCCCTTTGTGTACGACTCGCTGGCCGGGAGGAGCGCGGATCCCGCACAGCGGAGGCTCCGCGGGGTCCCGCCACCCCGGCCCTGCCCCGGCCGCCCTCTCCTCCTTTTTCTCCGCTCCTCCCTCCTCCGGGCCCCGGCCCCCAGCCTCGAGCTGCAACCATTGGGTCGCAAGCGGCCCCGCGTCCTGCCGCGCACCCTACCCCGCCCGGCCCGGGGCGTTCACCCCCCCTACTCTCGCCCTGGCCCCCTCTTCATTCCTCCCCCCATCCCAGGCCTCCAAGGTGGAGAAAATAAACTAAAAGCAGAGCAACTCAGAGACTCCAATAAAACGCCCAGGACCTAGAGCCCGAGCGCGAGCGCGTGTGCCGGGCGGCGAGGGGCGCGGGAGGCGGGGATGGGGGGGCGGGCGGGGGGACAATGAGCGCATGAAGTTACCTGCCCGGCGGCAGCGGCGGCGGCGGTGGCGGCGGGGCCGGGAGGCGGCGGCGAAACAGGCTGCGCGCTCGGCGCCGACGGGTGCGCGCCGCGGCTTGGGGGAGAGTTGAGCGCTTTTCCCCCCTCTTTTTTTTTTTTTTTTCTTTCTTTCTTTTTTTTTTTTTTTTTTTCTCCTCTTCTTAAACAAACCACAAACGGATGTGAGGGAAGGAAGGTGTTTCTTTTACTCCTGAGTCCAGACACCTCTCTCTGTTCCGTCTAAGCTTGTTTTGCTGAACACTTAAAAAAAAAAAAAAAAAAAAAAAAAAAAGGAAAAGAAAAGGAGTTGCTTGATGTGAGAGTGAAATGGACGTAAGATTTTATCCACCTCCAGCCCAGCCCGCCGCTGCGCCCGACGCTCCCTGTCTGGGACCTTCTCCCTGCCTGGACCCCTACTATTGCAACAAGGTGAACGCTCTGCTTTTGTTTCCACCGTGTTCTTGCTGCTTGATCCCGGGAGGGGGGCGGCGGCGGCGGCGGACCGGCTCGGCTACCGGGGTCGGTCGGTGGAGGCCGGTCCCGGGCGCGCTCGAGTCGCAGCCCGCTACAGCCCTGCGTGCGCTGGGGTAGTAAATACTGTGCAGCAGCTCCGGGGGTTTGCCAAACACCGCGATTGTGCGTAAAGTGACAAGATTTGCTCGGATTCTTTCCTTCCTGCTGTTCGCGACTAAGGCTCCCTGCCTAGGTTTGCCGGGGGGCGTTTAAAAAAAATTAAGAGAAAACCACGGAATACTTTGGGGGTGTGTCTGGGGTCCGGGAACGCAGGCAGAGAGTAAGAGAAGTCAGTTTATTTTGTAGTTTCCCCTTCTGCTTCCCGCCCTCTCACGGGCTGCGGGGACTCGTGGCACCGCTTCCCGGACCGGGATTAGTTGCCAGGGGAGCAGCCGGGAGTCGGGGTGCAGGGAACAGGGAGACGCCTCCGCCCCCCGCCGGGAAAATTGCTCCACAAGTCTTTTGTTTTCGCAAATCCTTTCGGGCGCCCGAGCCGGGTGTTCGGACACCGGTTTGCGGACCGAGGTGCAGCAGGGTTGCCGGGTTTGGGGGACAGCTCCGGCTTGCGGGGGGCGGGGGGCGGGGGGCGCGGTAAATGCAAGTTTGTTAGAAGCCGGGCGAGTGCGCCGAGTTTACGTCTGAAGCTCCAGCACTCCTCACGGCGCTTGGAGAAGCGTCCCAGGCTGGGCTGTACCCACAGCCCGGTGACCCCAGGTGCCAAGGCCGCGGGGTACCCGGGCGCGGCTGACCAGGCGGGTGGCCCCGGGCGGGCCTGGGGGTGGGGGTGGGGAGGCGGCCAGGGCTACTGCCAAGCTCTGCTATTCCCATAGATAGAATAGTCAGGGGGTGCGAAGGGAGGGGGTTACTCTCGGTGCTTCTCCAACTCTCTGCCCCGGGAGGGAGGACGCGCGGGGACCGGTCTCCGAGGGCAGCCGCAGGGCCACGGCTTTCCTCGCCCGGGGCTTATTGGACGTGTGGAAGCTGTCCAGCCGGGTGTACGTCGGCGGGGAGGAATGAGTTCTCTGAGACACCGGGCGAGTGGGTTAGACGCCCAGCTCCCGCTTAACCTGCTTGGTACTGTATTGCAAGCAGTTCCCTGTAGGTCCCTCCGTGAATTCCACTGGATGAATCGTTGGGACCCTTAATATTTGCCTGCTGGCGAGGCATCATCAAACAGCTTTTTTACGTGATACAGAAGTATTTAACGCGCTGCATCCTCAGCCCCCCGGACTCCCCACCACGCCACCCCCTCGCAGCTCCAGAGTCTTGGTCAGTCGGGACACACACACACACACACACACACACACACACACACACAGCTGTGAGTTAAGTGATCCACAGATAGCACCCTATGCAGACGCTCCTTGATGCTGGGTACAGTGTAAAGCTCGGTAGAAGGCTATGCTGAATGTCTATGATGGATAGGCAAGTTTGAAAAGGAGGAAATAGTCTTGTGCAAGGCAGAAAAGCTTATCATACAGGGAGCTCTTTAGGTACGAACAGGTTGGAAAGCTCAGGTAACTTTGGCAAGAGAAGTTTGTGTAATGAAGTTTCATTATTGGTTAGTACCATAGTTCTTTTATTCTTAAATCTGTTTTGCCTTTATAAGCAAGTATTTTGTGTATTTAACATTCTATTTTGCTCATAGCACTAGTACTAACAAAAATAATAAAGTAGCAGACCTATCATGGTTAGTAAACACATCTTCCAGGGTGGTAACCAGTACCAAAAAGAACCATTTTGGCAGTGAAACTGGACAAATCTGATTAGATTGATTGGTGATTTTAGGCTCCAAAAAGAAGGTAATGATTTGGATACACATTTCACTTGTCATTCTTGTGATAGTAGGGTCAGATTTAATTTAAAAGTTAAATGCTTTGGAAAATCAAGAATTACTTCAATATATTAAATCATTTTCCAATTAAGTGCTTTAAATAATTTTCGTGGGTTGTGCTGTGAATTGAATAAATTAATTCAGAAAGTCTTCAGAATTTCTTTACTAGCTCATTGAAGTTCCTTTCAAGGCCCCCCCTCCCCCCCCCGTAGGAGAAGCAAACTGTTCTTTTAAAATGCAAATTAGCCACCCTTTCTATAGACTAGTTGCAAGTCTTCTATTTAACTTATCCAGGGAATAATGGATTTTTAAAGATGCAAAGTCATGATATACTTCTAATAGTAGGAAGAGACTTTATGGAAATGCTTCTGGAAGAATGCCTTCCCCTGCCTTTCTCTGGATAGCAGTCTATCAAATATATTTGTCACTGATCCCCGATTATATTAAACATACTGAGTAGGTTTGGTAGGCCCCAGAAAACCTAGTTTTTCTACTCCATCATGATCAGCACTGGTACACAACTTCTATCCAGCTTCACTGTTTTAGTTGCTTAGATTGTAGTCAACTAGCATTAATTTTTGCAGTGACTCAAGTGGATTTGCAGGGATGTGGAAGATGGGCAGAAGTTTGAAAGAAGTTTGAGATAAGAAATCTGCATCTACATTTAGTGAAAGCAAGTTGGATCAGACTTCCCTGAAAGAGCCAAGACAGCAAAGTAAACCTTGTGTCTTTCAGAGGTGTAATGAATATGTGGTTTATTACAAGAAACAGTCACTTTGTCAGGTTATTTGTTTTTAATAGGTTGATAAAACCATAAATTAATAATTATCTTTATTTTAAATCTGTCAACACTTTTGTCGTTGAAGCTGGTGTGCTAAGTCCCAGTGGAACCAGGATCTTTACGTGCTTCAGAATTGTGCCGTTGTACCTATAGTTTTCCCACTGATCTTTTTTTCAATGTTAGAAGAGACCCTAATCCAGAAAATGAGTATTTTCTTCCTCAAGCTTTTCTAAACTAGAAGGAGGTTGTGTTACCCCGCTGACACTTTCCGGCTGCTGCTCTATAGATTGCCAAAAACGCTACTTACATTTTTCAGTCGATAAACTCCAGAGGAGGCTTTTTTTTTTTTATTTTTGGGAAACCGTTTAATTTACTATTGGTCTATTGTAAGAGCACATTACGTTATGAACACATCACTATGCAAACTGGCCTCCATTTTCACAGAGCCCATTGAGGGAGAAAAGTGAGAACAATGCGGACGATGTTGGTTATGGCAAGGGTACGAGGCATCTCTTATACAAACAGCCAGAACGGATGGCATGTTGCTGTATGTAGGTCAGCCTTTGAAACAGCAGCGTAGCTCTCAGACTGGACAGAAACATGCAGGCTGAAAGTAACAGTGTTCACCTCTTGGAACTTAAAGCGTGGTTACATTTCAGACATTGAGAGATGGTACCATAGTCAGTTTCATCTAATTAAGACTATTTTAAGTTACACTGTAGCCCTTAATTGAAATTGCATTAAAGGGACTCACAACTGGAGTGCAGTAGTAAAATATAGTCCTATTTTTTGTTCTAGTTGAAGGTGTCAGAGCATCAGTGCAAATCTATACCCACGGAGTAAGAACAGTTCCTTTCAGTTTCTTAGTGCAGTGTCATTTGTAAAGATTGTTTTCACGGATTTTATGCTAAATTGGGACAAAGAAGTGGCACTTTTTCATTTTTACAATGATGTGATGTGTTCAGTTATTGCTCAGTATCTGCCCACATAAGGAGCAGTAATACAATGATGTTATGACATGGCTAATCACAGGGATGCTGACCTCTGCCATCAGTGGGAGAGGAAATAATGGTCTTTACTGTTCTCAGTGGTTGCTGTTGTGGAATCAGGTCCTGAAGCTTTCTTTGGTTGGTTTAGACACAGGCAAGTCCAAGACACAAAACCCGTGCTCAATACTAGTTATACACAGACTAAAGAATAATGGCCGTTTGGGATGTTGGGTTTTTGTCATTGAAATGAGGAAGGACAGTGTATAATCTTTTCATATAAACATAGGAAGAAGGACCTATTTGTGATGAACTCAGCGTTGAAATGTCAGAGCTAACATTAAACACTCCATAACTTTTGAGAAAAACAAGATTCATTATTGTTTCTGCTACATCTCCTTTGAGCTTATTATTTTCCTATTTACTTAGAGCATTATGTCTTGGACTTTAAGGTGACAAAACTCATCACATCTAAAATACAGGATATACAAGCACATTAAGGTGGAGTCATTATTTCTACTCTAATTAATAAATGTAAGAAAAAAGGAGAATGGGAGAAGAAGGAGGAGGAGGAAGGGGAGGGTTATAAGCAATTTAGAGCATCATGCCTGATTAGTTCTCTATCCACATACATAACTTCTAGGACTTCAGTAAATTCATAGTTGATACTTGGGACATCATTAGTGTGATTAAAACTCCCTTGGGAGTTTTACTGGCTGGATCTTTCTTAAGTTCTGAGGTCCTTAAAATGTGCTTTAAATAAAATTTTTATAGGTAAGAAAGAGCAGAAAACAAGCAATCATACGGTTTTGGCCACCAAATCAGATATCACACAAAAACCTCAAATGTAGCTATCTTGACTTTGTGGGATATTTCACTGTCACAAATTCCAGTTTTAAATGTCTGTGTGAAAATTGTAGTATGGGTTTTGGAGAGATCAAATGCTATTTTTAACATAGCTTATGTGGCTTAATATTCTCACAGTTTATCATATTTTTTTAAGGTTACCGAATGATGATATTAAGGAATGTTTTAATATTTTTCTTAGGAAAACTAAACTGATATTTAAATATTATCTTAATAAACTGCTATTGTAGATCTTTTTTAAATGATCTGATTGCAAGGGATGTAAGAACAGGAAAAAAGTAAGGCACTTGAACCTGGAAGAAAAAGGGAAAGCTCCAAGTTTCACAGTGACTTCCTTGGGACCAAAACTGGGCCTCAAATATTGGTTTCGGTATGTGGAACTATTTTTTTTTTTTTTTTTTTTTTTGGCCATGCTTTTTTGCAATGAGCTCAATTCAAGAGAGGGATAATGTAGAGAATTGGAGGAAAATCATACTTAGCTATAAAAGATGATTTATTCTAATATTTTCCAACATTTTGCTAGGATACTAGAAAGTTGAAAAGACCCTGGGGATATTTCTCCACTGCTGGTAATCCCTCCTGCCCTGATTTGAAGACTGCCCTCAGTATCAGGTCTGTCTGTATGCCCCCCTGCCTCCCCACCCCCCACCCCCGCCCTTCCCAAACACCTCCAGTCCAGGAAGAGCTTGGCAGCCTGGTTTAGCTCCTCCCTAATCTTAAATCGAACCTGGGAGGTCTGTACCTTCTAATGTGAACTTTCTTCGCTCTCCTCAGGAATGTGACTCAGCATTGTGGTTATCTTGGAGAGCATGCTTCTTTCCTCCTTGTCATCACTGTTCCAATCATCATGGTGACCTATGCATTCTTCCTCCAGTACCTGACCTTATTTTCTGGTTAAGGAAATTGGAATCTGCCAGTCTCCTGGCTCATACCCACTTTTTAAAATCTTGAATTAGGCTCTTCTCTTTTTCTCCATTTCCCAATCTGAGTGAATGACATAAGGTCATGCAATAATAGACCTAGAAACCATAGATACTTTGCTGTGAGGGAAAATAACTATGGCGGTCACTTCTAAGGTCTACTAGTTTCCACCTTTCCCCCACATTTTAAGTGCAGTGTATTTAGAGCTTGGAAACAGTTTCAGGAGCATCCCTTTCAGTGAGAAGTCTTTATTTAGATTATAAAATAGTATAAAAGTGGGACTGTGGTCTCCAAATCTTGAGTTGGCCTGCAGTAAGTTAGGGGACTTAACGCTTACAGAAAGTAAATGGGTTAACAGACTTAATAAGTGTTTTCATCAGAATATGCATGGACAACTAAAACAGGAAGAGTTGGACATGCAGAACTTATTTAACTAATCAACTTAGATAACTTATCCTACATGTCAGCTCTCCGAACGTGAATCTCCAGGTCCCTGGGAAGTCTTAGCACAGAATATTTATCTTGTATCTCAATAAACATGAAATGTAGCGATCGTGACTTGATGGAATGTTGTTAATAATTACATTTTTTAAATGGCATCAATTGTTTAAGATAAAACTTACATTGTATACAACCAAATCCAAGAATCTAAAATGTACACCTTAGGAGAAAACAAGATTGAGGTGAACCATAATTTTAAATACTCTGGCCCCAATTATAGTTCTTACCTGCAAGAGGCTTCCATGGAAACATCTATAAGCTTGAATGCCACCTTGTTGGTCTCAATTAAATTTAAGCAAAATTCAAATATGCGAATGTTTAATTTTACCAATTCTAAAGAAACTTTCTTGCCTTTCCTTTACTTTCATTCTGGTGTTATTGATATATTTTTCAATTGATCTTTGCACTTCTCAGAGTCAGATAGCCTGTGGTCTCCAGTGGTTGACGGGACCCACAGTCAATACTGAATAGCGTTAAATAGCGTTAGGAAGCTGGAGTGCCAAGGCGATAGAGCTTACATCTGCCCTAATGAACTTGAGAATTTTTTGTTTTACACCATGCATGCCAAGTTTCATCCCGAAGAGCAATTTCTCATTAAAAACAGTCGAGTTATAAACTGCTTAGAAATGTGGTTTATAATGGAAGTGCCAACAGACTGTTAATTATAGCAGTTCTTCCATAATACTTTGAGACATGGAATTCACATTAACCTGAATGAGCTTTTCCTGGTTATAACATGTTTCTCCCTATAGCATTCATTTTGAAAATGGGAACATTATATTGCTCTGTGCTTGGATGTTGATGGTACAGCAGAAAAGACCAGAAGGAAGATAATGCCAGAAAGAAATACCCTGCTCTTTCATGATAGGAGATACCAGTATTTTTCCAGACTTCTGTAGTTTGGTCTATGGCAAGTTTGCATTACTTGATGAATAATGTCAAAGCTAACTTTTAAATGCTATCTTCAGATTTCCATTTTACTCGTGAAAAATCATTTATACACATTTATAATACCAAAGGTCGTGCAACCAATGTTACTATTAATGCTTTTCTCTTTGTCCATTTTTCACTTTGGACTTTTAAATGCTTCTGCTTTAGCCAAGTATTTATTGGTTTTCATTCCTGAGTTATGTGCTTTTATGAAGCTATCTTGAAAGGACTCCCAATTAAACTAAGGCTATGGTTGGTTGATACAAAGCTTTGTTAGTGGCCAAGAAAATATAAAAAGTTATTTTGAGTTACTACGAAGACCTACAAGTTATATGTATCTGATCCACACGGCTGAAATGGCAGCTTCTATAGAAAATAGCTTTTCTTTGATGTCTGGGAGCATCTTTCTGGGGGTTACCTAGTCAGAGAAATTGGTGTGTGTGTGTGTGTGTGTGTGTGTGTGTGTGTTTTCTTATGTTCCTCATGTCCTGGATATATTTCTGGTGATACATGCATGGGAATTTATCATAAATGGCAGAATCTATCAATGCATACAACAACAACAAGGGAAATCACACTGTCTTGTAGGAATGCCTCATTACCATTCCATTTTAAGAAACATAGCCATATTTCACAGGAGAAGATGCTTTCCAATGCTAGGGCTTTAATTGGGCATAATATAACCTGATAAGATTAAAGGACTAGAGCTTTCTGAGAAAAACCATAGGCTCTCTGAAGAAAAGACTGCTTTTTGTTCAAGATTTGAGATAAAAACTGAGGGCCCTTAAACCTATGTTGACTTACTCCTTAGGCAAAATAAATATAACCATGGAAAGGACATGGTCCCTCCCCCTCTGTTTTCTACTCCCTTTAGAAGCCTGACTTCGTTGTGTCTGGTAAAAGTTCTGATACTATAAACCTTTAATCCACCTGTGTCCCAGTCTGCCAAGTATCCACTAGAGAAAATAATTTATATTTGTATCAAGGAAGTCTTACGAGAATTAAGGAGTCAACGGAGGCAGATTATTTTGAAATCCTGTGGTGAAAGATGTTCAAGAATTCAAACAGTGGTAGACCTTAGAAAAATACCATATTCCCGGCACACTTCTTATATTTCTGCTCCTCTAGTGACACAAATGTATTTTCCAAAGTTGTAGACCATTGATTCTTCCAGCATGGGAGTGAAAAGGAGAACCTTTTGTAGAGGGTCACAGGTGAATTGGGACAAGTGGGGCATGTGTGGGTAGGTCTGAAGTCTCCTCCCCCTTTCCTTTATGGATAAGCCCCTCCCCCCCAGGGCCTTCCTCCTTCTCCGAGTTGAAAGCCAGTGCTGTACCCGCCAGAGATGCTTCTGGTAGGAGCTGGTACCTGTTTGCAGCTAGGAAGGTGAGCTAGAAGTTGAGGCTAACTGCTGCAGAGGGACTGCCCTCTTACAGCTCTTGACTTCAGGGAAGCGCTTGCCGCTCTGTACCTTCCTCTGATGGATGGGTCAGAGCTGCAAATATACAATGTGTGAGATTAATTACCGAATGGATCGACTGGGTCTAAAGATAGTCCAATTACATTGAAAGCGTATCTGTGCACCACCTGATTTTCTGAAGTCTTTTAACTCAATTAAATGGTTAATTAAAAAAAATGGTGGGGTAAAGGGTGATGTTCACTGGCGTCTTCATACATTGTGAAAACCAGTTCTCCTTTTCTAGGGCAACAGGCCTCAGCCCAAAATGCCAGCAACAATTGTATAAAGAGAAATGTTAATAATAAAGAGTCAGGATAACCTTTCAACAAAAAGTATATTTTATCATTTGGCAGATGCAGTCATGAACATTAATCATAGAACCTGCAGATAGTAGAAGCTTAATATCAAAGCTAATGATTTATTTTATGTTAATGACTTTCTGCCAGGGCATAAAAGACTGTTCATAATGGACTCTCCGCGCTATGTTCAGTTACTAAGGCTAATGGGATAATCTTTTCTCTCCCAAAATTAAGCTTTTTGAAATAAATTATGCTGTTACTTTTCAAGGTAACTCTCAAAAATTTACTGCAAAACTAATCTTTTAAGAACTGCTTAAAGAAATAAAGAGGAAGAAAATTCCAAAGCAGCTTTTCTAGTTCATGTGCAGTTTTACTTAATTAGAGAGAGAAAGTTTGCATGTATGCTAATATCCCTGAACTTGCAGTGCCGAATAGTTGTAAAGTCAGCCTTCGGTGACTGCCCATGTCGGCCTTTGGAGAGTCAGCCCCCATGGGTATAGAACATGTTTTCGTCACTTACCAGGCAATAATGAAGGGAACGGTAGTAAAATTGAGTTGTTCACTGGGAAGTTTTTAAAATCATGTTTACAATTAGTTATAACCAACATTATATTTCAATAAGAGATAATTTGCCTACTGAAGTTCACATAATGTGCTAATCATGTCTAGTGGTTAATAAAGGCCTCCTACCTCACTCCCCTGATGGCTATAAAAGGCTATTATATTCATGGCTGCGGTTCAGGTACAGCTGCTCTGTGTTAATAATGCATCATTGTCCCACTAATCAACACACCAAAGGTCAGCCCCCCTAAGCACCTAAACCGCCTATTCTCTTTCCAAAATATTTATTAACACCTTAAAAGCGTATCTGTTCATTTTCCAGGCTACTTGTGTGATAAGGGTTTCGTAACCTGAGCTAGGTTACAGAGGAGATGAATATATATTCACACTAATTTTCTCCCATAAACATGTTTCCCATTTCCACAGTAAAGGACTGAATTAGTGTAGGGTTGTTTCAGTCATGAGCCTCTTTATAATGAAGTAGGTGTGCTCCAAAGTGAGAACATTTTCAGATTGTGGGTGTTATTTAAGGAGACATTTTGGAAGGAAAACAACTTCTCAATAACCAGAAGCATTTGAAGTCCACAGAGCCAGTCGGGAAATGGGGAGGGATATTTATAATCGAAACAGACGGGAATCGGTGTTAGTTTATAAACCCAATACTGTAGTGAAGTATTATTCGCTTAATTGTTCTTTTGGCATAGGAAAGCAATAATAGCAAAAGCTTCTTAAACCATATTTTCTGCACACAAAGAATACATTCACGTGGGATTTCCATTTTGCTAGAAAATCGTGTAAATCAATAAGCTAGCACTTATCTGCATTAAAATTAGGTAGACAACAATTTATAGGCACAGTGATAGTGTAGTTCTCTTGATACCCTTGGTTAGTGTTTAAGATAATCCTTGCTTTTGTGTCCTCAGAGAAACCAAAATGTTAAGTGAACAAGATCTCATTTTCCCATCTTGTATTATTGTCTCTGTTTCCTCTTACTCATTTTGATAACCTTGCGTGTGTGCGTGCGTGTGCGTGCCTGTGTGCGTGCTTGTGTGTGTCTCCTTCCTTTATGATTCGGGAACCTTCAGTGTTTTAAGAGAAGAAAAAGACATGAAACTCAACTATGTTTCCATCATCAAGAGAAATGCAAAAGGCAAACCAGGGGGAGGAGCCTGGGTTTCTGCAGCACCTAACGTACAATGGTACCTTTGTCATGCTTTAAATATATAATGCCTACAATAAAATATGTACAGGCACAGTTGTGATCTATGAAGTCCCTGGCTCCAGTGCCATTGTTTGTAGTCTCTACGGTTGTCATACATTGTTCTTTGCACATCATACCCTTACAGCAGAATTTGACACCATTTCTAGCTTTCAGCCTGCACCATTTTCATTGCACAATATATATGAGTTTGACAGGGTGTGTTGAGGAAAACTCTGGCAAGCAATTGATATTTTGAAGTGGCAAGCGTTTCAGCAGCTGCCTGCTTGTGAAAAAGGAATGATAAGATATACTGTATTGTTAGTTTCGGGGAAAGCATTAAGGTTTAAGCTCTGTAAAAATGTACACATTATTCGTCCGTGGCGAAGCAAGTCTTTTATGTTTTTTAGAGCTTAGCTCACTGGCTGATGTGAACTAGAATGACATTGGTCAGTAAATGAATAGGAGTACTTTGAATTTGAACTGCTGCCAATTTTGCACCAACAAAGGAACTGACAAAAGAAAGATTTTATGTGAAATGCAAAGCACACCCAATGTTTTGGGGGCGGGGAAAGGGATGGAGAGAGAGAGAGAGAGAGAGAGAACCACACGGGGGAATATTCTTTCACACATACTCGCGAGGATACCAAATAGTTAAAACACATCCATTTTTCATGGCTCATCAGCTACGACCTAAGCTGTTTTATCGAATGTTCTTTAAAAACCTGTTGTAGACACATAGGCTTTTAGAATTTGTTCATATGGAATTTAGAGTGTTGTTCTAAATATCACACTGTGCCCTGGGGGCCTGTTGGCAGAATATCAGAGCTGCCCACTGTTGGAGTCACCAACTCTCTCTCTTGTAGTGGGAAATTATAGTTTAATCAGTTATGGCACTTTCAGTGTGTGACGTTCATTAGCGAGGCAATTTGTCATGACTGCTAATGGTCAGAATGCATCTGCTCTCTCCGTTACAGAGCGCGATAAGGAAGAAGACAAATATTCCAATATCTGATAGTATTAACTTGTTTCAAATTTGTAATCCAACGTTAGTTGCTCAAAACAGACACAGCAGCAGATTAATAAGTAGCCTCTATTCAATTTTACTGGGCCCTGTTTTTAGGGATTTATGACTTTCAGGCACACTAATGTGCTATTATGAAGGGCACAGTCTTTGATTAGATGTTCAACAGAAAGTAAGTTACGAGCAGCGTACCTTCTGGGTTCATCTGGAAAGAATTTATGTGCATAATATTTTCTATAGAACACCATAAATTGAAAGGTTGATGCATGCAGTATTTCTGACATGCTAAATATTCCTCTTATGATTAAAAAAAAAAGTCACTTTCCTATTGGTTTATAAACTGGTCAGTCACTTTTCAAGGGAGATTAGCGTCCCGATCTATTTGAAAAGTTGTAAAATTCTGGTGAAAAACTTCAGAGTGAATTAGAAACATCACGTTTTCCCCCCAGTACACTGCTTTATAAGATCATTGTTCATTGTTCTACATGGGAAAAGTTAAGAAAGATTCCGCCAGTTGAAAAGGCTGGATTTTTTTTTTCAAATGTATATCTCATATTTTCTAGATATTACATCACATAGCTTGCCGGACAAAATCTTTTTGACACATTTTCATTTTTAATGAAAGGCCCTAAAATTCAGAGCATAATGATTTCTTAGAAACTGAACCCAATCTTGGTAAAAAAAAAATTCGTTCTTGCTAGTAACAAAAGCTGTTACTGTTTAAGTTCCTGTTGAGCGGTTAGTCGGTACGCTTCACTGAATGTTGTCAAAAAGGCTTTCCTCATGATTGACAACCCGGCAGGAATGTGAATGGAGATTTTAATTGCGTATCATGTGTGCATATCAGAGTGAGCGAATTCATGACTCTGCTTAGCTCCATATCTCTGCAGGTCAGCCGTGCCAAAAAATGCTCTTTTATGTGCAATTTTTCCAAAAAGAGAAAGGTGTATGTGTACTGAAATCATCCGTTATTCATTTCTAAAGTGAAACACTTGTGTTCCCTTAGCCTCGGAGTCTGAAAGTGGAACAAAAATCCATTTTGAGATTTCTTTCTTTTACTCTTTGCCCTTACACTTGGATGATGTAAATTCTTTTGAGTTACAAGTTGGGAAAAGTCTGCCAGAACATATTTTTCTTATGGCACTTGTTATATGAAGGGTGTTTGTCTTTCTTTTTTTTTCTTTTTTTCCCTAAAGAGGACTTTGAAAAGAAAGAAAAAATGTAAGCCAGCGGAAAAAGTTACTGAGGTCAATTACCTTTCTATACAACTTGCAATCTTTAGAAAAGGTCTGGGGGTTGGGTGGGTGGAGAAGAAAGGATATATTTTTGAGAGGGGAAAGATTCATAAAGTTGCATCTGAATTTTGGTAAAAATAGCAAAAATGCAGTGCTTATGGTAAAGTGACATTAATAAATACGTGAATGTTCATTTCTTAGAAAAAGCTCTCCTCTGCCGAAAACATAAAGGTCAAAGTTTCATTTCTGCCCTCACTGCCTTGTCCAGATACAGGGCAGTGATGTACCATTTGTCTTTATTGAGATGTCTCACTCCGACACACAGGAGATTTTCAAAGTGGGGTAAAAACTTGCTTCGGAGAGAGACTGCCCCACCCCCGCCCGGACCGCTCAAGAACTTCTTACTGTAAAAACGCGACGAAACAAAAATGTGTGATGAATACGCTTATATAATTTTTCATTGGCGTGATGTGAAAATTTGGCACGTGGGCTGTAAATTTACCGCATAGCTACTTTTCCATGTCATTTTGAATAGGTGAGAAAAAGATTAGTGCCGGGGTCATTTTTAAAGAGAACTGTAAGAGTAAGTAGGGGAATGTTGAAAAGATGGTGACTTTTATAGCCTTAGGAGATCCCATGGGACTTAACTTTGTTCTGGGCTCTAATATGTTATCTCAACACATTTTAGAACATATCAAATTGCAGCCTGGTGATTCAGCCCTTCTTATGACATGCAGTGCAGGGTGATTGCTACACGACGGCGATGCTGTACCTTTAAAACGCCGAAGAAGAAAAAAATCTATTTTATTTAAAAAATCTAGCTCTATGTATGGGTGACATTTTTCTAATGTTATGGAAGACTATTTTGTACTTTATATGGAGAGCTCAGGCAAGGAAAAAATCTATTTACAAAATGAAAAAAAGCTCTCAGCTGAATGCATTTCACTTTTAAAGATGATATTCTGGTAATGAACTTTATCAAGCAGAGACCATTTCAGTAAAAGTATTAAAGTAGTTCCTATTTCGGTTGCCTCACTTAAGGCTGTGTCACTGTTTCCATTATAACTTCTTATTTTCAGGTGCCTCTAATGCAGTCCCCATACAAATATTTGCACAGGGATGAGATGAGAATATTTTAGTCTACGAAGTCGACTTTTTATTTAGAATGCACTTCTGAAGAAGCGTGGGGCTTTGTTAATAAGGCATTCACTGGACAGCACCTGTGTGCAGTTTTAGGCTGTGTTTTTAGGCGTGAGATGAGGAAGCGGTGGGCCCCTGCCTTCGGGCGGCCAATCGAGAAGAGAGGAATACAAAGGACCAGACCAGAGCAGAGCTGAGGTATAAACTGATGTGGTAAGAGGTCGGTGCTCAGAGTGCTGGGGGTACAGAGAGCAAAGTAATGGATTGAGGTGGAGGGAATCCAAGCGGCTTCCTGGAGGAGATGGCATTTCAGTTGGTCTGAAGAATTGGAAAGTTACTCCTATTTTTGAATTAATTTTTATGTTCCTACCTCTTTTCGAAATGACTTGAGGCAACTTAAAATTAAGAAACAAGGCCGACAATAAGGCTATGAATAGCAACACAGCACATCACAGCCCCGGAAATGGAGACACAAGCATACTTCTTAGCTTTGGTATTATTACTATAATTAAACATTAAATTTGGCCCTTGCTCTCTCATTGAGCAAAACCAGAAAGACCCTGAGTGCCAAGAATTCGGATTACCTGAGAGATGTGTAACACCACTTCTCCATGGATAGAGAGCATTCCTCTAATTAAAGGCTGCATAAGATATAAAATGAGGAAATGCGTGGAGCTGACGCATGGTGGCCATCTGAAGGTGATCGGTTGTGGCACCTGGGTTGAGACCGAGTCTTCTGTGGCGAGAAATTGGGCATGATAGAGGAGGAGGAGGCCCACAGGAATAAGAATCTGGAAAGAACCAGGAACGACTCTGGAATGAGAGAATGAAAACAGGCCTGTGTTTCAGGAAAGTAACTGTTGTCGTTAAAGAGATGGGTTGGGCAAGTTCCAGTGGAATTCAAATCACTGTTGTCAGTGGGCTAATGTCTCGCCCGAAGAGGAATGCCCCAGAGAAGACAGACTGACTGTTTGGGGAGATTACATGATAAAGTGAATGATCAGGTATTGATCTGTTTTTGGTGACTTTTCAAATCGGAGATGAATGATAAGCTTTTAGGGGTTTTCCACTTCAGCTAAAGGGTTGAATTTTCTTAAACTCTAACTTCTTGAAGGAGCACTAGAGTGTTGCAGTCTCCCGGCCAATTCTTTCGTTAATTAATCAGCCAAATCATTGGCAGTGAATACTAATGCTGTGTGTGTGTAGTCTTTGATGTATACCTGCTGAGCTTACTTCCAAAGATGTTAGTGATCGCTTTCCTGAAATTTCTCCATCAGTGATAAATATGCATGTAATTATCTGTAAATTTGGGAAGTATCTTCAAGCATCCAAACATATTCAGAAATGTCTGTCACCAGTTTCACAGGTACCTCGTGATCTTCAGGTAGCCACAGAGCAAAGTTCTCGAAGTTTTCTGTGGAAGTGCCCTGATGAATTTGCAGCCTGAGGGTAAGGAGGACAGGACAAATCCAGAAGTGCCGCTGCAGTCTACATAGGTCTTCGAAGACTGGTGTTCTGCCTCTGAGAAGTACTTGGATTTTATATTATTTACCATAATATCTCCATGTCGTTTTAATGTGAATATGATACTGTAAATCACTTACCATCGAGTCAACTCTGTGTTCCAGGAAGATAGTCCCTGGTATTCTATTGTCTACTTGGCATATTACTCTGCTCCTAGGGGAATGAGTTTGAGAAGCATGAAAGAGTGTAATGGTCTTTAACCTTAGTGTTAAGAAATAGTTTGGAAGCCTTGTAGAAGTCTATCTTGTCTGGTCATCTCTCCCACAGAGAATGGAACGTTTGGTCCATGCTTACTCTTTTCTTGACTCTCACTAATGCTCTAATTAACAAAGTACTTGATTTTAGCATAAAGTGGGAGAGTATTTAGCTAGGGCTCAATTGTTACTGGTGCAGAGGACATAGTGACTTTCCCAGTAAAGGGAGGGAATGGTGAAGAGGAGGGAGGTCAGATATCTCATGTGTGAGTGGAAGAGAGAAATCCTGTAGTTATGGCCAAACTTGATGGAAGAAGGCAGTCAAGACCGGGATTCTATGGTTAGGCATTAGTATATCACCTAACCTGAGAAGAATTTGAAAAAATCTAAGAAAAGGAAAAGTTGGCAAAGACTTTGAATGATTTTGGTGGCAGTTGGAGATGGAGGGTAAGGGCAGGTGTATATAGGTCAGAACAAGACCCTTCAGGTAACAAGAGGCCGAGGCTTGGATGCCCCCTTCCTCTCTGTCCCTCACCCTCCCTCCCTTGCTCTTTTCCTCCCTTTCTTCCCCCACAGGGAGACGTAATTTGGAAGATGATTGACATTATTTTCCAGATTCCTTTAAGCTTATTTCTTAGATGACCTCTTATCTGTGCTCTCTTACTTATATCCTCACCTGCCCGCCATGGGCTTCTGTTTCCGGGCAGCCATCTTTTTCCTATCCTCTCTATCATCATTATGACACACTTCAGTGAACTGAACTGTCTTGCAAAAAGAAAAAAAAAAAAAACCCAGTAGTTCTAATAATGCAGGATGGAATGGATAGATTTCAGGTGTGCATATCCAAGATTTCCTCAACAAATGCCAGCCTTACCTGATAGCCATCCATAGCACCTGACAAATCAGGGTTGGCCGGCTTGGTTGTTTCCCCTTACTTCATTTAAGGCTTAACCTGTTTAAACAGTCAGGCATATATAAATAACGGATATTCCCTCTGAGGACAAAAATATGCCTTTTCATCTCAAAACAACATTTAGGCAGATGAAGCCTTTTAGATTCTTCCTTTCCCCAAATCCAGGAGCTTTTCCTATACTGAACATGTTTTGAAGTTTCATCTGAAATGGCAGGCCAGGGCAATGAACACTGTGTATGTCTGTAGCTTTCATTCCTTTATTTATAAGGTCCCATAAAAGTGGAACAACAACAAAAAAATAATGAAAAAGAGAAGTAGATTTCTTATATTTGATTCCATAGCTTCTTTCTTTCTTTCTTTCTTTAAGATTTTATTTATTTATTTGACAGAAAGTAGGCAGAGGCAGACAGAGGGAGAAGGGCAAACAGGCTCCCCACTGAGCAGAGTCCGATGCGGGGCTCGATCCCAGGACCCTGAGATCATGACCTGAGCCGAAGGCAGAGGCTTTAACCCACTGAGCCACCCAGGCGCCTCTCCATAGCCTACTTCTTTGTGGGGTTTGGAGCCCATGGCCCAGGATCCTTATAGACCCAGCTCCCAGCAGCGTGACATTTGTGAATATTGGTTAATTTATTCATTAAATATTTTCTGAGTGGTTATTATGCATCAGGAACTGTGGCTAAGTGGTAGAGATAGAGAAAGCAAAAAAAAAAAAAAAAAAAAGTGTTCACTTACTTAATCTTACATGTGATAGAAATAATTCTATTTGTGGAAGATGGGTGAACGAGAATTCAGTGGACTTCGATATTTTACCTAAAAACTATCAGTATGAAGCTCTGAATACCCCTGTGTGTTCGTTCATCCATTCACCTCTCGTTCCTTTCTTCCTCCTTCCCTCTCCCTTTCTTTCTTTCTTTCTTTCTTTCTTTCTTTCTTTCTTTCTTTCTTTCTTTCT
>NC_081559.1:125828238-125894824 GCF_022355385.1 Mustela nigripes | reverse complement strand
CCTCCCCCCCTCCTTCCCTCCCTCCCTCTCTCTTTCTCTCTCTCTCTCTCAGTCTAGATGATATGGCTGAGAATAGAACCAGCATTCCTTGCCCCGTCCCTTGCTATGACAGCAACTGATAGCCTATGAGACACAGGAACTGGGTAACTTAAGCCAATAGTGATTGTTTATGAAGTAGTCAAAGGAATGAATTTTTTAAAATTGAAATTCTAATCGTGCAAATATTTTAGTCTTCAGAAATTTGAACTCTGGGTATCGTTCAGAAAAAGAATGGGGTTTATGCTCGACCCTTGTCATGGGCTGCAGTCAGCTGCTTAGTATCATTCAGTACCACTTTTATATTGAAGTTATTTGTAAGTTCAGGATATTTTTACATGTTTAAATAATTTGTTCTATCACAGTGGCTTTCCAAAGGTAAACACCACTGTGTGTTTTCAAGTTCTTTTTTCTGACAAATAACTGCCTATTCTGGAAGACCGTCATGGCAGAAATTGCTTACAAAATAATTCTGTGGATCTCCTATTTTCTTACCATCTCATTCCTTCCCCTAATATGGTATGGAACCAGACTGCAATTACACTTTCACAATTACTTTATTATATGGGTTGAAATATACTCCTGAAGCTCTTATTACCTTTTCCATACCCCATTTGCACAGACCTGCTGATGGCTGTCAGCAACGCTTCCTCGGGACAATCAGCCATTCTTAGCGGGTTGTGTTTAAATTCAGAGCACCACAAATAGAAAGCACCTCTCTCTCCTTGCTGATGAATTTTTAATGTTTAAGCATTTGTAATAATTCCAAGGACTTTATTATAACAGCCTGCAGAATTAGGCCTGGGTGTTTTAGGATGTTGGATATTTATCTCTGATCTTGGTCGAAGGGGAGAAAAATGAAAACAACACAATGTTAATAGTGTGTGTGTCTGTAGCAACCTAAGCATTATGTCACCCGGGGTTAGAACTCCTTTTCCCTGAAAGAGGTTGTTTAAGATTTTCTACTTCAAATAATTCACTCAAAAGCTCTTTTCTCCATAATTGCATTTTATGAAGGCGGGTGGGGGAGACTCCACTTCACTCCATGTCTTTAAGTGGAAACTGGAATGCCATATATTCAAATATGGAATATATTTACATTTAATAGCAAAATCAAGAACCTTTCCGTTACATTACAAAGAGAAATATTCTTCTTTCTTAAAAAGCCAGTTCTTAGGGTTTTTGAAAGTCTTCTAAATAGAGATTTGGTTGACTCGGAGAGCCCCACGGTATAAGTTCCTATTATCCTCTTTCATGAAATTTTATTTACCACTTCATTTTATCCCCAAACTGTACCCACATTAGGACAGCTACATATTAGGCCATCTCTTATAAAGTTATGACATTTAAAAATACATGTTATAGGAAAGAGTTAAAATAGAATCACCTTATGTGTCCTTGCTGTGAAGTGCCAGTGTAGAATGATTGCTCTGCCCTTTGAAAATTAGACAGATTTGAGCCCAATGCTGATACCTTATGGGTATGTGTATTTGTGTAAGTTTATGTCAAATGTTCAGAAATAGGGGCGCCTGGGTGGCTCAGTGGGTTAAGCCTCTGCCTTCGGCTCAGGTCATGATCCCAGCGTCCTGGGATCGAGTCCCACATCAGGCTCTCTGCTCAGCGGGGAGCCTGCTTCCTCCTCTCTCTCTGCCTGCCTCTCCGTCTCCTTGTGATTTCTGTCTGTCAAATAAATAAATAAAATCTTAAAAAAAAATGTTCAGAAATAATTCAGATAACTGATTGCATACTTCGATTATATTCAATGCATAAATTTATCAATATACTTTTTGAAACAACATAATTGTCATTTGGTGTCTATGTTCCAGGTAAACCTCTTGCATATTTCTGATGATTAGTAATGACATTGAAATCAATCCATTTGTCAAGTTTCTTGTGATAGAAGGAGGAGGAGAGGGAATCCCATACTTTAGTGCTAATTATAGAACTAACCACATGACCTGGGATGAGTTACTTCTCATCTTTTCTCTAATAAGACAAGAAGCTCGATCACCTCTAAGATTCTTTCCTGCCCAAAGAATCAGGGATGTCCACTGATTTGCTAAATAGTAAATTCTGTAATATCAAGAGGTCTTGAGAATAAAAGTAATCAGAGAGTTCTATTACAGCCAGCAAAGTTAAAGACGTAAGGGTGTTGGGGCGCCTGGAGGGCTCAGTGGGTTAAAGCCTCTGCCTTCAGCTCAGGTCATGATCCCAGGGTCGTGGGATGGAGCCCAGCGTCGGGCTCTCTGCTGGCGGGGAGCCTGCTTCCTCCTCTCTCTCTGCCTGCCTCTCTGCCTACTTGTGATCTCTGTCAAATAAATAAATAAAATCTTTAAAAGAAAACAACAACAACAACAAAAAAAAAAAACCCTAAGGTTGTTGTCTTTTATTACATACCACTAAGACTCATCATCCCTCGATGAGTTTCGTGACTAACAGGCACGTCTAAGTAGGTCTCCACGGAGCAAAACGTAGAGCAGACATTGAACAAGGCTGTAAAAACGTCACGTTTTTAAAATGGAGGTCTCCCCAAGCCATTTTGACTAAATGGCAGTTTGAGTTTATGAAAGTGGCAAATGATAAAACGCTTCTCCCATGTTTCGTTGTTCTAGTAGGACAGTTATATGTTAGGAAAGAAGTTTGGGAATCAGGAGTCAAGCAGGATACTGTGGGTGGGTGGGTTGTGGAGATCCCAGGGCAGAACGCCGGGATTTAGCTCAGCCTGAAGGAGTGAGCCAAACATCCAAATCCAGGTGTCCCGATGAACTGAAAAAGCTTCCCGCCCCCACTCAGAAGTGTATTAACACCTTTACTAGAGTTCTGGCATTGCTGAAGCAAATTGTAGCATTGTGATTTCAGGCAACTTGAAAGGCCTTATTTTAAGTGAGGAGAGTCCAGGCTTTCAAAATGGGCCTACTCTCATCCTATTCTCTCACAAATATACTATCAGTAGGACTTAAGACGGCTGAGTTCCCAACTTCAAGAAGTTTTTGGTTTAGGAAAAAAAAAAGAAAGAAAGAAAAAAGTTTATTCTTGAAAAACAAACAAAAAAAAATTAGAGAGAATAGCATGAAAGAGAAAATATATTCTTAGTGTTCAATTTTCAGTCAGTCCTTCTTAACTGTTTTGATTCACCTGTACAAGCAAATGTTCTAGAATTTCTGACACTGTACTCGGAGGAATTAGTAGGTCCATGTCTTCCTAACAAAGCTTCAGAAATTGAAAAAAGAATTGCCCACAGCTGTCCTGCTGTTTCTTAGGTCCTCCTATGCTGTTGAACCTGCTTGGGCGTGGTCTCTCAGAAACACATGAGGTCACATTTTGGGATAGTCCAGTAGCTTCCCCCTCCTTTAGAGGACCACCGCGAAGGAATCAAAAATTCCTTCAGTGTGCCTTGCCAGACTATTCTGACCACCACTGGTTAAAGTAGTACAGAATACAGAATACAATGTTTATGTCTATAAGACCTGTGGAAGCAAATAGGTAAAATCAGTTGTTCATAAAACCTAATGTTGGTGTATTCTAAAACTTTTTTTTAAAAAGATTATTTATTTATTTATGAGAGAGAGAGAGAGAGAGGGAGAGAAGAGCACAAGCAGGGGGAGGGTAAGAGGGAAAGAGAGAAGCAGTCTCCCCATGGAGCAGGGAACCCAATGTGGGACGTGATCCCGGGACTCTGGGATCACGACCTGAGCCAACCAGGTGTCCCTTTAAAACTTTTTAATTTGTTCCTTTTCAATTCCTCAAGAAAGCACTGGAGCTTTTGTGTCCCAACCATGTCAGCTCTTCTGTGAGGGTCCCCACAGAGATGGAGCGCTAACTCGAGTTATTTGAATTACTTAGATGGATTTTTTCAGCAGCTGTGGTGTAGAAGCTGCCCAGAGAAGGCCGGGTCCTACCAGAGGAGCTTTGTAAAGCATCAGAGAACACTTTGGGCAAGTTTGCCTTCTCTAGCCCTCTGTTTTCTCATCTGCAAAGAGGAAAGAAGAAAACTCTTTCCTGTATGGGTTTTATGGGGTGGATTAAATGGCAGAAATTGCGTAAAGCCCCATCCGAGCTGCCGGCCCGGGACAGGTCAGTAACCACAAGCCAGAAACTCCAAAACTTCTGAAACTCACTCTGGAGTCCTCCCTGGAGGCCTCCAAACTGGGAGTGAAGCCGGTGGCATGGTTGGGAGATCACACCAGCAAACTCACACACCTGTTCAGATTATTGTCTCGGTCCGATGGTCAGAGCCTACCCAGAGACGATGCAATTTTAGGGACCCCTGCTCAGCAGGCCTCCTGAGCCTCAGGTGATCTCTCACTTATGGCTCTGCAGCCACAGTCCCAGAACAGAATGTGACTCCTCAGCTACAGCTGGACCACAGGAAAACTTGCATCTCAGCTGGGATTGTCTTCTAACCTTGCTCCTTTAATACACTTGCTTAGATGAATTGATCACATTAATAAACTGATGCTTTAGGTTCCAAGAGATGTGAGAGAAAGAAGTGTGAACCTAACATGACTCTCGACTTATGCACCAGACACACCTTTTAGGCACAGGACAGAGAGAACGGGAGATTGTTCGGGAAAGAGATAATGCCAAGGAAACCAACAAGACACTTCCCCTGGTTCTTGGCCTTGCTTGCCTTGCACTTGCTCTGGCAGTGATCCCACAAGAGTCAGCAGAAGGCTTCCTCCTATGAAATTCTGCCTCTACCAATATTTTTATTTTCTCTAAAGTTACTGGAAATTATAGGGACATCTGGCTGGCTCAGTCGGTAGAGCATGCAACTTTTGATCTTGGGATCATGAATTCAAACTCTGATTATTTTAAGAAAATAAATAAATAAAACTACTGGGACATCTGGGTGGCTCGGTTGGTTTATCATGTGCCTTCGGCTCAGGTCATGATCCCAGGGTTCTGGGATCGAGGCCCTCTTTGGGCTCCCTGCTCAGTGGGTTGTCTGCTTCTCCCACCCTCCCTTGCCCTGCCTGTGCTTGTACTCTCATTCTCTCTCTGCCAAATAAATAAATAAAATCTTTATTTAAAAAATTGAAACCACTGGAAATTGTATTAGGACCATTGCCTATGAAGTAGGAGCCAATTTATCTTTGTCATAGATCTGGGTAGAGTTTTAATCTTTCAACTAAAATATGGATTCATATTTGCGGTGCGTGCATGTGTGTGTGTGTGTGTGCGCTTGTGTGCGTGTCACGGAGTTTAAAGATCTCTGAGGTACTACCGGGCAATGTGGACATTGCTGAACACAGTTTCAGTGTTATGCACTCCATGAAAGGGGAGATGCCCTCTCTGTTAAGTCTTTGAGTTTGAAGTTAGTAAAAAGAATTGACAAAGTGCAAAGAAGTTAAGATGGTCTAGTAATTCCTTGCATATTAGGGAGCAAATGAAAGTCCTTCCGATTGCTAATTTAGGGGTGCTAACGGGTGTTAGAAAATGAAAGTAATTAAAGTCATTTTTAAAACCATGTTAGTCCGTTTTACCAGGTGATAATAAGAGTGTGAAAGAGACATTACCATTCATTTATACTTTAATAGTAATTGGATAACGAGCCATTATCCTTTAATTGGTATTGCCCCTTATCGTTTTTTGAGGCGCTTATGCAGACATTCGAAATGTATTAGCAACACGTTCGGGTAGGGGAAGTGGAATATTTGGATCTCCATTTTACAGTAAAGGAAACTGGGGCTCAGAGCATTTAAGTGACTTATTTAAGATCATGCGACTAGTAAGTGACAGAATGGGGATGTGTTAAATGAGTGACCTGATATCAATACGTCTCCACATATCTACTCCACAATCTGTGAGTTCTGCTGAATTCTTGAAGCAAGGAGATACCCCGCTCCATGCCTGAATATTCAAATCATTGACCCACCGAGAATACCCAAGGAAAGTGGGTTTCTTTCACGTTGTAGAAGTCTCATGTTTAAGGAATATACCAGAATCTGCTTCACTTTTGCTGTTTTTATTTCACTTTTCTTGCAGGGACTCTTGAGAGAACAAAATAAATGCACAGAAAGTCAACACTGACAACATAGGGATGCTCCTTGAAGTGAATACTAGGAATCTTAAGAGTAATTTTTTAAATGTATTGGAATGTGGGCAGAACATATCTCTGAAATTTCTAAGGAGAGCCAAAAGAGAGAGAGAGACTTTTAAAGCAAATATTTTCTTGTGTCTAATGTATCAAAATGTGTCCCAAAATGACTTCAGTTCCTTAATTGAATTAAAATTAACAAAGCCATAGAAAATACAAAATGATCACATACCCTTCCTCCCCTCGGGTGCTTTGAGCATTATGGGCTATATGAGATATTTGTGTCCTGATGATAAAAGTAAGTTTTGAAGGTGTTGTGAAGGAAATGAAAATGTAAGTAAATTTTGAATGATAGTATCCAAATATTAGGAAGAGAGATTATCATCTAGTCTTCTTTGTGCCATTATATTGGGATACAGTGTACCATGGGCTTTTTGTGCTACTATCAAATATAATGACATCAGTAAGACAGAAAGGCTCTTTGAGCGTCCTTTCTTTAGAAACCAGAATGAAAGGTGGTTAAAATATGTGTTTCCTTTATAGAGTTGTCCCTGAAAATGTATCCCTCCTTGGGGACTTAGATAACTTTGAGGAATACTGCTCATTCTTCAGAAATGTCAAATCTGTTAAAAGAGCAGCCTGTGTATTTACTTCCAAATTCTGCACTGCTTCAGAAATCCTTCCACTCTGTGACCATGCCAATTATTGATTTGTCTTTTAAAAAATTTTTTAATTGCCAAGTCTTTCAAACCTAGTTATTATTTTTACTTATCATGATAATTAAGCATCCCATCATTCTAAATCCTTCAAACCCAATAATTATGTAATAATTATAATAGCTATTGTTGCATTTATTATATTTTAAATTGTAGAGAGGTAAACAAAATTAAAGGTGAAACATTCCCACTTTTCCCTCCAATTCTCCTTCGAGAAATAACCTTGGTTGTCAGGTTAGTGTGTATCTTTTCATTGTTTTTACTATTTTTAGTTAAGCATAAATATTTACATTATTAGTGATATATCTAACATATATTGAGTACTAGAGGTCTGTAAAACAGAATTTTTGTCCAAACTGGAATCATGCTCTGTTGTATTATATATTGTTTGTCATAATTTCCAGTAAATAATAACTTATCATCACTCTTGATATTTGATGTATAAGTGGCTATTTATCTTGTTTAATGTGACAAGCCAATACATAAAATGCAAATGATGTGATACTTTCTAGAGAAAACTTTGTTTTGGGCGCTTACCAACAGACCAGTAAAGGTTGATTAAGTGTATGCTGTTGACCTTTGAAAGCACACAGGGGTTAGGGGCACCGACCTTTGTGCAGTTGAAAACCCATGTATAACTTTGGACTCCCCCAAAACTTAACTACTTAGAGCCTCCTGTGGACTGAAAGCTTAGCTGGTAACACAGTCTGCTAACACATACTTTGTATGCTATATGTATTACATACTGTATTATCACAGTAAA
Organism: Mustela nigripes; assembly: GCF_022355385.1. Classification (NCBI taxonomy): domain Eukaryota; kingdom Metazoa; phylum Chordata; class Mammalia; order Carnivora; family Mustelidae; genus Mustela; species Mustela nigripes. Next base: position 125,887,269 of record NC_081559.1, on the reverse strand, counting down.
GGAAGTCAGAAAAGAAAATATTGCTATGAGAATTGTCATGAAGAGAAAATATATTTATAATAATGTGCTTTTTTTTTCAAAAACAATTCCATCGAAGCGTACCTGTGCAGTTCAAACCCATGTTGTTCAAGGGTCAACCGTAATTGATTCCTGGTGATTTACTTTAAAAATGTTGAATTATTAGAGAGGAAAAAATTAAGATTTGTTGCTAACCCACTCAAGTTACCAAGTGAGTCTGCCCTTTAATTAAGACCATATATACAGAAGCGAGGATATATTTTCAAGCCAACAAGTCCCAGCTGCAAGTGAAACAGCAAAAACGTTGATACCTTACAGCAGAAAGAAAAGACGTCATGTACATTTTCTACACAGGTATTCCCCCAATTATGAAGGTGTATAGAGATAGCTGTAAATATTTAATTATTTTACCAGGCTTAAAGGGAACATTTGTTAAAGTAACAATACTCGTAAGAGTTGATTCAAAAGCATTTCAAGCAACTGAAATATTTCAAATAGAAGTAATGTACTCAGCATTTAGGCTATGTGTAGATATAACAAAGTACATAATAGTCATTCAATGGATGTTAGTCTAGCACTTGCTATCTTGACTTGCTTCTATTAGGAATTGAAATAAAAATAAGAAATAGATTATTCAAGGACTCTGTAGTTCTATAAATGCTTTCATCTACATTATTTCTTAGGAACTGTGGTGGAGAGTAGACACTGGGAGAGATCAAGCTCCAGTGTAGTAAGTCATAAAACCAGAAGTCAGGGAAAGGCTGCCATCCCAAGAGTCTATGTAGGAAGGACAGGAAGGTCTCAGTTGCAGAAGGTCTATCGTGGCTCTTTCCTGTCCTGTGAAGCAAGGACTAAGAAGTCTTCAGACTCTTCTTGCCCTGTCTAGACAGAGCCTCCGATTCTACTTCTTGATGCAGTGCTCACTCATTGGTTTTGGTATCCAACTCATTTGGATACTGTTGCCAGTTCTGTCCAGTGTTCTTCCAGTACACCTTGTTGCTTTCCAAGAACACACAGGTTCCATCAAAGAGCAAGCATTTCTAGTACACTAAAACTAGCCACTAGTTCTGGGCATGGGGAGTTCAAGGTAAATAGGTTTCCAGAACTCACAGTCTAACAAAGCAGAGAGACACATTAATGGGTAACCAGAATATATCATGAAAGGAGCTAAAGTAGAACAATGCACAAGGCAAGACAGAGGGACCTTTAATCCAGCTGGACTTCAAAGAAGAATTTTGGGGGGAGATGACGGGAATTGAAGAATCAGCAAGAATTAGCCAGCTAACATAGGAAGAGACCAGCATTAGTCAAGGTATGGGTCTGAATCATCCTGAGCCTTCAGGGAGCTCCCTACAGATTGGCTTTGTTAGAATTACGGATATGGAGTAGGGTTAGACTTGACCTCATGGTTTATGTTAAAGAACTTGGCATGTATTTGCTGATATTTATAAGAAGCCATTTAAAGGTTTTATGGAGAGGGTGACCTATCAGATGGAGGTTTTAAAGAGATTACTCTGACTTCAGTACAATGAATGGATTTGTAAAAACAGAGAGGAAAGAGGGAATGCCAGTTAAGGAATCTATCAAACAGCTTGTTTCCCTACTGTTTTTATAACAGCAAAACGTTCTTTAAAAAGAAACACTTGGGGCACCTGGGTGGTTCAGTCATTGGGTATCTGCCTTCGGCTCCGGTCATGGTCCCAGGATCCTGGGATCGAGCCCCGTATTGGGCTCCCTGCTTGGCAGGAGGCCTGCCTCTCTCCCTTCCATTCCCCCTGTTTGTGTTCCCTCTCTCGCTGTCTCTCGGTCAAATAAATAGAATCTTTGGAAAATAAAAAAAATTTTTTTAAATAAAAAGAAACATCTTACACTGAAATTTCGTAAATAGAGGATATAGAAAAAGAAGAAATCCTGGGGCTTCTTGGAACAAATTTTGAAAACCATTGATCTAGATGAAGATGAAGGCAGAAGGACACGGCAGCACTGGTCTATCGTGGCTGCGGTCAATGGGAAGATTTGTGATGTATATAGGAGGGAAAATCAGATGTGGATGCGCGCTTGGATGCCAGTCACTGAGAAAGAAAATCATTTCTAACAGATAACAGCGTTTATTGATATAATTTACAAGGCATATGTGAAGCCCCGTGCTCTACATGAGTACTCTACATGATTTCTGTCATTCTTATAACACCCTGGAAGAGAGGTATGATTATTAACCCCATTATACAGATGAGGAAATGGGCTTAGGGAGTTAAGCCCAAAACTGAGTTAGGACTGAAATCTGGATTTAATTGTATTATCCCAGGAGAGCATATTCTTCGTGAAGAGTAATACATCCAGAATGGAACCATAGGGCACTCAAGATTTAAGTGGTAAATAGAGGAAGAGATTTTCAAAAAGAAAGAAGAAGGGGAGCTCTGAGGAGTGTGTCATCAGTAGTAAATACTATAATAAGATAAAAACTGAAAAATAGCCGTAGAATGGACATCACTGACAACTTGATGAAAGTAGTTTTAATGGAGTGCTGAGGCTTGTTGAAATCAGACAGTGATGGACCAGGGAGCTGAAGCTGGAGGCTGGGAGTGTGGATGGCTCATCAACACATTTACCTAAGAAGGGAGGGAAAGAGAGCACTATCTGGGGGAAATGGAGGCAGAGTGGCTGTTTTTGGGTAGGGGAGACTTATATTTATATAGGAGAGGGCAGTGCTGTTGGAGCAGTGAGTGGGGTGCCCTGACGGAACCACAGCCATTGTAGACGAGCCCAGGACCTGCTGAGGTTGAAGTTGGGCTGTCTTGGGTGGAAGGAAAGACATCCGTGCTCTGCAACTGGAGGGAAGCAGGGAAGGACAAATGCAGAACGTTGTTGATTCATATTATGGGTCTCAGACTTGAGGAAGCTCCCACTAATGTTTCTGATTGTTGGGTGAAGTAGAAGATGGACTCTAATGATCCGAGTGATGAGATGAGGTTGGTTAACAGCCGTGAAGAGATGAGTGAGGGTTCAGAACAGATGCTGTGAGCTGAGGGAGGAGCCAACCAAGATAAGAACAAGGATTTGTGAGCAACATTGAGGACGCAGTTGAGATCAGTGGTTTGGGGGGTCCCTGAATTTCTTCTCCAGGAAGCTCATGACCTGACGAAAGTTGTATTTAACTCTCCCCAGCATCCGCGACCCCTCCTTTCTTTGGAGATGCTTCTGTTAGTATCAGGTGTTACTGGCATTCTCTGATCTGCCTTTTCTTTGTAAATTTCATGAGAAATACACAAAGGGTACAGGAGGTTCCATCTCTTGACATTAGATAATGGTTGGTCCTCCCTGCCATGGTGGATACTACCAAAGAGCTCTTCGTTCTAGGCAAACCTTAAAACATTTACAGAGCAATTAGTATGTGATAACAATTTTACTTGACTTAGCTACAGCAGGACTTTCCAGAGCACTTGCTGGGAATATGAGTGTTTTTGAAATTTTTAATAGGTGCTTTTCGAGAACAAAGATTTTGTAGGTCAAAAAAATCAAAATATTATCACCTACATTCCCCTCTTTGAGATTTCTTACACGTTAGCTTATTAAAGCCTCATAGAAGTCCTGCTAGATTATCATTTGTTTAATTTTGTGTAACCTGGTAAACAGTCTTGGGGAGACAAATGATATTGCATTTGGTCATAATGCTCTGAAGGCATCTGACCACATTAATGGCCAGCAAATTAGGTCCTGTGGGGACTTCATTCTGGAGAATAGGCCATCACAAGAGAATGCTGGTCACAACATCTCACGTCCCCAGAGTGGGTGGTGATATTAGCCCACAGAACTTATGGTTAATGCTTTGAATTCTTTTGGGCTGGTCTTGCTTCCCTGAGGTTCTTGCATGCCACCTAAGAGTGAATGGAATCCCACGGTAGTCCCTGAGACCTGAAACCAAGGCTTCCCTTTCAACAGGCACTGCTGTCTACCTATCTATCTATCTATCTATCTATCTACCTACCTAAAAGGATTTTATTTATTTATTTGACAGACAGCCAAAGAAGGAACACAGCAGGGGGAGAGGGAGAGGGAGAAGCAGGGTTCCTGCTTAGCAGGGAGCGGGCTGGATCTCAGGATCCTGGAATCTCGACCCAAGTTGAAGACAGAAGCTTAAGGACTGAGCCCCACTGGCGTCCCCCTGGCACTCCTTTGAAACAGAATAGGAGCTCCTTGAGGGACTAGCTGGAGCTCCAACTGAATGTCCTTGCAGATCACCGAGGAGCCGAAAGAGGTCACTGTGACGGTTCCACAATCAACTGAGCTCAGGACACTATCCCCAAGTGAGAAAACCCACAGCAAGGAGTGATTAAAAGATAATGGCTGTATCGTGCCATCGTAATCGGGGTGTGCAGTCCTGGGCACACATGCTATGACTGCTGTCATGTCACCACTAGAGTCTCTGAAAGGCTTTTGTGCAAAGTGAGTTCAAAGATGTGAAGCTGGATTTCCAGTTTATCATGGAACACTATCAGAGTTCTTTTTAGGTCTGTACTTATTTTATCTTAAACTTGGCTGCAGACATATTTTGTAGTCCATTTCTGTGGAAGCATTCCATTTCACTAACTTAATAATACTAAAATCGGTGTTATTTTTCGTTAGCAGGAGGCTATGAATGGAATCCATAACTTGTGGCTAGTAAGTACCTGCTAAAACCTGCAGTCATGTCACTGTGCAAGGGGACCCAGATGTCATCAGTTTGTTTTGATTTGCAAGCAGGGATGCAGTGTCGCTGAATGCTCCAGCTTTTCCTACACTGTAGCTACCTCATTTGCCAAATATGGGAATGATCCTTTGTTCATGTTAATTGAAAATGACATCCTTATTCATCATATGCAATTTTTTTAGTCATTAAAATTCTGTCCAAAGCCCATCCAACTGAGGGGAATGGCTGAGTAATACCCTGGACTTGTTAATCTATTGTTATCTGCCTTCTGTTTTATCCTCCTGACATGAACAGAAATGGGAACTCTGATGTCCAAACTTTGTCTTTGATTCTGCACCCAAAATGTAACACTGGAGCAATTACGCTCACGACTGGGAAACACATTTTTGGCCTGACTTATCCAGATAATGTCCAGAGTCTTCTTATTTCACTTGAAGGTTCAAAGACTGAGGCCTGATGAGATAGATCTCCAGTGGAAATGTACATTCTTATGATACATTTTCCATCACATTGTTACCTATGCCTGCACGAGCCCACCTTTTAACAACTATCTAGTACAATCGATTAAGATAGTGAACTGAAATGAAACTTGAAATTAAAAAAAACAAAAAACAAAAAACCTCCACCAATAACTCTGGATCTAAATTATGCTGCTAATAATCACCTGAATTAAGATATAGCCATAGGCTGTATCTGTTAAATGTCTTATTCTTTCTTTGTGACCTTCTGAAAAGTAGTAAAAACCACATTAAAATAATTTATATTAGATGTCAAAAATGTGTTTTATTTTTTTTGTAATAAAGGTTTCCATCCCTTTGATTAAATTTATGTTTATATTTGACGCGTTCTTGAGGTACATAAATTCTCATGACAGCAAAAGTCCACACATTCACAGCACCCAGGGCCAGGTTGAGCTGAATTTGGACACACGACATAAATAAAAGTGGTTTTATGTTTCACCTTCATCTGGTAGGTGAGCACTCCACCTTTTCTTGTGAAACATAATCGGTTGTGACATGGCAAAATTAGATCCTGGCTATTTATTATCTTCTGAAATCAAACCCCATAACTGGGAAGGCATGTGGTTGGTCTGCTGGGGCAGCTTGTATGCAGAGAGGAAAGGGGGGGGGGAGAGCTTTCTAGCTTTATAAGCTCAAGGTGATTTTCTCCAACATCTCAAGCATTTTAATTAATTACCCTGAAAGATTGAGTAAATTATTATTTGAATACTTTATGGCAATCCATGTTCACATTTCAAGGACAAAGTGCTGTACTTTGCTCTTCAACAATGCCTCATCTGTCAGAATAGATCTTTGAAATTTATGTAGTTTGCTGCCAAGTAAAGGGGGGACAGACCTGGAGTCCTATGAATTATTAGGAGAAACCAGAGTCAAATGTGATCTATTCCACAACAAAAGGTATGTTTATCGATACCTGAATTCAGGTTAGAAATTAACAAAATGAACGGTGAAATGGATTAGCCGCTTTTCCTCAGAAATGAAATTGGCTTTCTTGGATGAAGTTCTTCTGATTTTTTTTTCTTTCTTTCTCTTATAGAACCCTTGACAAAGCTGAAAAGGCTAAACAAATGCCTTCAAATCAGACCAAAACAAATTTTGCAAAAACGGTTTGGGGCATGTCATTCGCACCCTGGGTGCCACGTTTCACAAAGTATGCTGTGGGAGCTGTGTTCTTCTGTTTATGCTTACAGATAAAAGATGTTTTGGCTTGGATATCAAAATCTGTAAAGATATATATAAAAAAGCATTCTTTAGTCCGCAGAACCCCTTTGATGCTGAATTTTACAAAGTCTGTTTAAATGTAGAGAGCACATAATATGTCATAGGCTGTTCAGTTGATCTTTGTGACCAATAACAAGCTTCCCTTTGCAGATATAATCTTTCTTTCTCCATAAGGGCACTCAGCCTTTTACTAACTTCATCCTACCATCAGTAGATTAGATTAAATCCCCATTTACTGCATCATATTAATATTTTCAATGGCACACTAATCCAAGAAATAAATGTGTCAGTTTCTATGGCTACATTGTAATGGGCATAGCCATCAGAGAGTGCCTTAAGGCCACATAAAAGACTTAATGTACAGATTGAATAGAAGCACATTATTTATTATGAAGCTATCAAGCCGAGAAATTTAGCAATCTCATTTTTTAGATTTGCTCATTTGACCTGGGCCAATTTGCCCGACTGATAATATTGAATATTTAGTATCACAATGTTTTTGCAGTTTTAAGGATAAAGTGTTCAGACTAATTTGATTCAGAGCAGTTTATTGAATTGAATGATTTTATGTCCCTGAACTGTTTATTGATACCTCTTTTTTAGTTTAAGTGACTTAAGATTTAAGTGGGACTGGGGAAGACCTAGGCCCCTTATAATGCTGTTGGAGGGAGTCTGCTTAGCAAAAACTGTAACAGAGATGGAAGCAAATGTATTTGGCCTGATGCTGTCATCTGGGCATGAACAGGTGGGGAGAGCTAAGAACAGGGACAGAAATGGGCAGTGTGAGAATGTGCTTCCTGCAATTCCCCCATTCCAAGAGTCAAACAAGGTTTTTATTCTCTATGAGCTTTGGTGGGACAGTTTGATTCAACTGGAAAATTTGTAAAGGGGAGTTCAGAGGAAGGAAGGTTTGTAAAGAAAGAAGAGCCTCTCCCATTCTTTCTTCCAAACCTCATACCCCTTTCCTTTCCACAATAAGAGAAATGCTAGGACCAGTTGGTAAAACGGAAGAGACCATTTTCCCTTTTCTTGCTGGCTCTCTTCCATATACTGGTGTTCAAGCCAAAACCAAAATTGAAAATGACAGTTTCAGATTGGTTATTGGGTATCCTATAATTTTAAAAAGTTGAACATGTTTAATGGATTCCATTTTCCATAAACGCGAATGTGGACAAACTAATTTAGAAGTTGAATTCAGACTTTGGTTGCTGGTAGCTAAGAATTACAGAATTGGGATAGAACTAATTATGTTGATTGATTGATTTGTTCATTGAACTGTGCACGTAAACAGCTAGGGGACTGCTTTCCTTATAAAGTTTGCCAGAAGAGTGTGTCTCAGATCAAAGGCTGTTTTGGTCAGTGCTATGCTGTAGTATCTGGAGGATTGTGAACATTTTCAGGCAGATGTGTAGGAGCCAACACTGACTGCCCACTTTATGTATTTCTTTGCTTGGTTTGTTCCTTTATTGTTTGGTATGATTTATTTATTTAAACATTTAAACAGACATAGAATCTGCAGTTACTATTATGACATAGCTGATTACAATTATAACAGGTATTACATTTGGAAAATTGTATTTTAGTTGGGGATTTAGATAGAAGATGTTTAAAGTTTGTAGATATTTTACCGTGTTCTAAGAATCTGTTGGAAGAATAATTTTTTCTCAAATATTTCTGTACACTTTCTAAGAGAGCTACTATTAACAATGTACCATTACTAAATTTTACCACTGACAACAGTCGACATTTCTAGAATTTCACATGTCAGTAAAATAGCTCAAAGAAGCCAGTGGGAAGACATGAGAGACTTAGCAGAGCATATTATTGGCTTTAACCAAGCCCTCCCAATCTATTGACGTTTTCAGCTTTATGTTCTGGAAAAGTCCATTTCCAGTAAATCAAAATAAAACCCCCCTGACAACATTTCGTCAACATCAAATGCTGAAAAGAAGTAGCTGATAATAATATAGATCGCTTAAAATTGAGAACAGACAGAACGTTGTTATCAACAAATCCGTCTGAAATAAAATGTCCGTGTGAATTGGTGTATTTTAATCTTATTAGAGAATGTTACCTGTCCCTCCTTTAGAAAGTGGCTCCCACAGACTTTTTGTGGCTATTTCCCAGCACGGTATTAACACACTCATCTTCTCATTTTTCTAAGGCATGATTAAAGGGCTCTTTGTTCTTAAAGAAATACGTGTTTCTTTTTCTCTGTCTCTATAACATTTGGTTTGTATTTTGTTCACAAAAACATAAAATTTTAAGACTTCTTTCAAGCATAAAATATGTGAAAATCTCAATTTAAAATAAATATATGCTTTTATAAACCCGGGGAATGGGATAAGTATTTTAGTAAGGACATTTTGCAGACTAGTCCTATTGAAAGTTATTTAAGCCTGTGAGTAAAGAGATGTTTCCTACCATAAAATTCTTTATGGTCTGAGTTTTAAAAGGATTAAATGTATTGTATACCGTAGTATATTTATTATATACACTGAGTATATATAGTATTGCTGTCATAAAATCCTTCATTGAGCAACAAGTGTCTTCTGTAGTAACAGTACTTTTCAGCTGAGGTTAAAAATGCGAGGGTTTTTCTTTTTTTTTTTCCCCCTCCTGTTCTACTGAGGTTTGTTTCTGAGTTTAGAAATGATCAATGCAAATATTCTTGCAGCAGAAAACGTGAAAGGAAATTTCTATAGCATTTTTGCCGACTTGGTTCCTAAAAGAGTGAGTTATCGTTTCTCTCTCCCAGGGTCATTAATAATGACAGATGTACACGGTGCAGAGTTCACCTACATTATTGTCAGTAACAGGGCTGGCAAGAGAATATTTATTACAAGAAGAGGAGGGACAGAGAGACATGATGTTGAAGCAGAAGACAAGACCAGAGTTCAATTGTTTTTCTATTGAAATAAAATATAATCATTCCCTAAGCTTTCTTAATAGCATTTATTTCAAAGCACTCTTATTGCGAATATATTTCATCTCCGTAAATGTTCCTTGTAGTGTTGACTTAAAAACCGAAAACGATCAAGCACTCATTTTTATTTTATTTTTCCAGTAAACCTGTCTAATAGCCAAATATATTAGAACGCCTCTCAAAATATGATTTGAATTATTGATAGGACTGTCTGATTGCTAAGGTCTCCTTCCCCCTATGATGTACAGAACTGCAGAAGATTGAAAATAAGGACAGCTAGCATTTAAGTACTGATTTGAAATTTTACCTTAATAAATATAATAATAATAAACACAGGTTCCGAGATGAAGAATTTACGGATAAGTTTCTGTACTCTTTTTGCTCCTTTCTCTCTCTCTTTCTGCTCCTTCTCTCCTCTGTCCTACCCCCCAGCCCCCTTCTAATTTTAGCCTATTAGGACAGCTAACTATACTTGGAATTCCTTTCCTGAGTCAGTCTGCTGATTGTCCGTTGAGGTACAAAGGAACGCCTGTGCTTGGAGTCAGGTTTTCTCTGCCTCCCCCCACTCCCCCACCCCCAGCTACAGCAGTATGAGTCCAGAAATAGCCTCTTGGGTGGAAATCTCTGACTGACTGTGAGTTCTTTTTAAAAAAGAGGGGGTAGGGTAGGGAGAAATGAAATTGAATAACGTGACGTCCTTTCCCCTCTAATTTCAGGATAAAGGAAGGGGAGGGATGGGGCCCAGAGCTCAGTCACACACATTCGCAAGAAAGGAGAGACACAGATAAAGATACATGAAAAGAAATCTTACAAGCCACTTTATCACTTGGCTGATGCAAGTCATACAACTGCTCACCATTATTTTTGAGAATGATTATGGTTGTAACAAAGATGCAGTCTAGGGCCCGTAGCCCCTGGCAGGTGTCTCCTAAATTTTAGCTTCCTTTTCCTTTAACAGCAAAATCTACTACCCTGTTGGTTTTCCTATTCCCTTCACAATGAACACTGTGCCTACACCCAGAAGGCATTAAATAAATATGTGTTGAATGTCTGTAGGAAGGGTAGAGGTGTACAGGATATTAATCACAGAGCATTAATTAATTTCATAAAATTCATACCCGTAAAGATATTCTTTTTCTTTTCAGAAAAAGGAAGAGAAAGACCAGAAGTGGTGGCTGGGTGGGGGAGGAGAGGACAAAGCCAAAGGGAGAGGGGGAGAGAGAGAGAGAGAATCTCAAGCAGACTCCCTGCTGAGCACAGAGCTTAATACGTGGCTCCATCTCACCACCCTAAGACCATTACCTGAGCCAAAATGAAGAGTTGGACACTCAACCGACTGAGTCCCCCAAACACCCCTCCACAGACATATTCTAAGATAGTTATAGCTCGGCAGTCATACTATTTGCAAGCAAAGCCCCAGTGTTGGTCCCAGATAGCTTTCACATTGCTGTTTGACATGAGGACACTTCCCCATCTCATGGCTTCAAGACCTTGTGGGTAGAGTTTGGCCAAGCAGGCCCACTGAAAAGAGATGTTTTCAATTTCCCAAGTCTCTGTGGAAGATTTTCTTTAAAGGCAGACTTTTAAGTCGTTAGTGGCTCTCTTCTAATTTGAAAAAAAAAAAATAAAAGAATATAAGCCTTTTCCAAATTAAAATGAAGACAAACAAATACAGCTTTATGGAATAAAATTGAACAACTATGCTAAAATCACTAATATGGGCCATCAAATGGCATTAACAAGAGTAGGGCAAAATCAGAACTCAGTTAAAATGCTGTTCTGCTTCAAAATCCTGCCCTCAGTTAGTTAGAGTGAATTCTTTTTTTTTATTTGTATTTATTTTTTTTTAAAGATTTTATTTATTAATTTGACAGAGAGAAATCACAAGTAGACGGAGAGGCAGCCAGAGAGAGAGAGAGAGGGAAGCAGGCTCTCCGCTGAGCAGAGAGCCCGATGCGGGACTCGATCCCAGGACTCTAAGATCATGACCTGAGCCGAAGGCAGCGGCTTAACCCACTGAGCCACCCAGGCGCCCCAGTTAGAGTGAATTCTAATCCTTGCCTTAGTTGACTGGGAACGTTCAGGTCAGAGAACCAAATTAAAACAGATCTTTTTTATTATAAGGCTCAAGGTAAAATGATTTTATCGCTTCTCCCCTTTTATAAATATTTAACCATCCCATTTAAATTATGGGGAAGTGGAAAGAAATATATACACAGTTTTTAGTAAAGGTCTAGTATTACAGTAGCCACAGAAATACTGTCATATGGGATTCGCTTGTTTGAAATAACTCTGTCAGTTATCTATGGCTTTTTAAAAACGGGATGGGGTTACCTGTTATTTTTTTGCCTCCGTTTTCTCCACTTCTTCACTGTTGCTTGGAACATGATGTTGAGGGAAGCTAGTGCTTCATCCTGCCTGACAAGCTACAACGTTCCCAAGTTCCATGAACAATGCCTTCAGACGTGTTTTATTCTACTTAACTTAGACATCATGTAAGAACATTTTTCAAGTGCAGTTTTTCAAGTAGATTGAACAATGCTCTGAACATGCAGTCAAAAGGGGAAACATCCACCACCGTAGCGGGTCATCTGTCAACACCTTGACAGAAATATTAAAAACAAAAGCAAAAACAAAAAAACTTAAGCAAATGAGTGTGTGTGGCCTAGGGAGTTGCAAGAACCTTGTGTAGAAACCAGACCTGAGTTTTCGCTGTCTCTCAATTCATCTGCTATGATCCTGAATTTACTTAAATAGCCCCTTGCTATACTAGCACCAAATTCCTCCCATGGTAAAAAACAAACAAACAAAAAAATACAAAACAAACAAACAAAACCCAAAACAAAACAACAACAACAACAACAACAAAAACAAAAACATTCACATGCACTGTCAGACCCAGCATGTAAAGATTTATCATTTCCACCAACCTGTGGGTGAATTCTAACTGGTGGGGCAGGCACTGCTGTCCCAGCCTCTGGGAAGGATGCTGGTGATTGGCAGAGGTTCCCAAAGACCCACAGAGATCTGGCTCCTCAGGCCACTTGCTTGCCATCTCTGCTGTATCCCAAGTTTCCCAGACCAGCCCACAAAACTCTACTATCCCCAAGCTGGGGATACAGTGCAATGAGAACTAGGCTTTATGGTTCTTGGCGACCCCACTCGTATTTCTCATAAAGTAGTTGTTGGTGTGGATAATATATTTTGCTCTGTGTCCCTTTTTTCTGTATTTTTCCCCCTCAGTTGATTCATTTTCTCCCTGCAACAGTGCATGCATTCCCGAGTGTGAAGGAGACTGCAACAAACTGCCACTTAATTATGTTTAACATTTGTCTTACCAGGAGTTAAGGGGCTAAAATGATTGTCCCAGATATAGGGTTGCCAGGCGTTCAATAGCCTCTATTCTTTATAGTCCAATAAATAAATTTTCCTTTTTTAATAGCACATTTTCTACATCGTAGCCCTTAACAAACAAGCAAGAATCAATAAGTATCGAACTTCATTCAGCATCAGCTGTGTAAATAAAATGTCAATTGTTCAGGCTCTTAGTCTGGAAAAGTCTTGGTCTTTCATCAAGGCTATCTGGAACCTTCCAACCACCACCAGGAGGCAGTTGGTGCAAGAACAATTCTCTGGGCCAGGATAATGTCAGTCTGTGCTTCTATAGATCAAGGAAAGCTCAATAAGAGGGACATCAGAGATGCAGGGGCCAGAGCAAGGAGACACACATTCTTGGGGACCAGGCATCCTACCTTTCTTGGCCCTGTCCCATTTTAGAAGTGCAGAGCCTCACTCCAATGGAGTGAGTTTTGATGCAGAATGGAAGAAGACTCTTTAAAACTTGAATGTGGTCTCGAGAACAGGTGAAGTACTTCTGGACAAGCTTACAAGGAAAAGAGGGAGCCAGAGTTGTAGCACAGACCTTGGGCATCTGCAAACATGTCAGAAAAATACTGTGCTCACTGGTTAAACAAAGAACACTGACTCTCGTGGTTATGGTCTTGTTTTTCTTTCTTACTTTTTTTTTTTAAGATTTTCCCAAAGACCCACAGGAGAGTGGCGGAGAGGCAGGCGGGGGGTGGGGGGGGGGGGCGGGAAGCAGGCTCCCTGCTGAGCAGAGAACCTGATGCAAGGCTTGATCCAAGGACCCTGAGAACATGACCTGAGCCGAAGACAGAGGCTTAACCCACTGAGCCCCCCAGGTGCCCCATGGTTATGGTCTTTAAATTCCATAGGGAAACATTAATGAGTTCAGCAAAAGTGTCATCTGTGAGTGCAGTTGAGTTCCTCAGACATGTTCATCCCAGACTAGTGCTGATTCGTGCAGGCAGTGGGGTTCTGACATCATGGGACACAAAGTGGCCTGAAAGACAGCCCTACAAGAACTGTGTAATATGACCCAGGCTCACTCTCTCTGCCTTTGATCTGCTTGGTAAAATACAAAAATCCTACTGACCTTTGGGTTGTTGTGAGGCTTAAATTATAAGGTAATATATGTGAAATTGCTTTTTTTTTTTCTTTAAAGATTTTATTTATTTAAGAGATAGGAGTGGGGGGCAATGGGGTGGGCAGAGGGAGAAGCCAACTCCCTGCTGAACAGGGTGCCATAAACGGGGCTCAATCCCTAGACTCCAGGATGGAGACCTGAGCTGAAGGCAGATGCCCAACTGACGGAGTCACCCAGGCACACCTAAAATTGCTTTATAGAGTGCATTACAAAGGATAGTCTAGTATTGCTACTGATAATGTCATAGTTGTTGTTTTGTTATTAGACTGTATCGTCCCTGAATTTAACTATTTGAAGGGACCATATACGTGGCAACAAGAAAGCCATATAAAGAAGAATATAATAAAATGAACTGGCATTTGGGGTGCTAAAAAGATCCAACATATGACACCTAATGGAAAGAATATCTTTGACAAGAGAAACTGTTTCCCCTTAAAATCTACATGAGTGACAGTTTGTAAATAGTAACTATTAACTAATAGAAAAATTACCAGCAGGAAAAATAACCATTATATTAATCACATCATATATTTTTATCCCTCCAGGGAATAGATATTTCCAAGTAGGAGGAGGCCAAAAGCATACATGTTTAGTTTAACGTGTTATCAAAGCTATCTATGTGACATTATTAAGAATCATTTTTTAAAAATTAAGTAGTTCTCTTTGGTTTGTCTCTAATTTCACCAGCGTGAAAATCATATTCAGCACTAAAGGCAAAGCCATAATTAAGAATCATTTAAAGACCTTCCCACAATCTCTTCCTTGTCTCCCTGATACTTCTCTGTACAATTGTTCCTCCATTTGAGATGGGATTACTTCCCAAAAAAACCATTGTAAGTTGAAAGTGTAAGTCAAAACGACATGGAATACACTTTCCCTGTGGGACACATGCTCAGCTTGGCCTGCCTTAGACATGCCAGCAAGACTTACATCAGCCTACAGTTGGGCAAAATCATCTAACATGAAGTGTATATTTCATAATAAAATGTTGACTCTCTCATGTAATATAGAGGATACTGCACTACAAGTGAGAAACAGAAAGGTTCTAAGTGTATCAGTGGTTGACCCTCTTGATCACAGGGTTGGCTGGGAGCTTGTACCCCATACCGCTAGTCCAGGAAAAGATCCAAATTCAAAATTTAAAGTACTGTTTCTACTATGTGCATAATGTTTTGCACCATCATCAAGTCAAAAAAATCTTAAACCATTCTCAAGTCAGGGATTGTCTGTAGTAAAGGGCTCCTTCTATCACTGGAGGTAGGTTATCTTAGTTTGCTTTGCCAAATGGCTGCAATGTTGACTTTTTGAAGAGCTTTTCCTTATCAAACCTTTGCAGTATGACTTTGACTTCAACCTTCTTGCTAGTATGCTTTCTCAGAGGCAAACGCTGAGTTCTTTCAGCCAAGTCATTTGTGCCATTGTTGGCTTCTCTTGGATGTGTATCATATAGTGGACATCCCTCTCCTTAAAAGATTCTTCTCACTTGGTTTATGGCCCCTTACTCTCTTCCGGCTTTCTGAGCCTTCTCTCTCTCTCTCTTCTCCTTGACAGACCCTTCATGACCCCTTAGTGATGGGCAAGCCATCTGACCTGACCCTCGTTAAAGAAAACATTATTCTGACATTTGTTAAAATGGTAAGGAAGACTTTATTCCAGACTGTTGAGACAAGTGATGTCAAGACTATTGCAATACGGAAGACAGATAAGGACCCAATTCTAAATACAGTGAGCATAGTGAGCATTTATAGTCAAGGAACTAGTTTGAGGCATATGAGGGTCTGTGCATTGAAAGTTACTAAGGGTAGTTACAAAGAGTAGGGGAAATTCTTGCTAAACTGACCCAACAAGGTTCTTGTTGTAGGCAGCCCAGGATGATCAGATATTATGCTCGGGATGATAAAGATGGGGAATTTGGTGAGAGACGGATGGGGGGATTCTCTAGAACTTAGCTTAGTGAGATTCTTGCTACAACTGGACACTGCAAGGACAGACACTGAAGTCCATGGTTGAAGAGCAGTTGAGAAGTGGGCTCTGAGGAACGTGACCGACATTTGGTCAAGGAGAGAGCTCTATCTCCTTTCCATTGCTGCCTTTCCTCTTGGCCCTTAGTTCTCATGTGGGCACATGGATTTGCCTAGTTTTAGCTAAGACTCTGGGATGCTGCCTAAGAAACTTACCTAGTAAAACTTCAAACCCTGTGATTCTGCAATTTTCTCTTTACAGATATTTTCAGGTCAGCATACCCAAAACCAAACCTATCAACAGTCTGTCTCTCACCATTATTGCCATTATTGTCTTGATCTTCTGGTCCTTCAAGCTAAAAACAGAAGTCTTCTTTGACCGTATCCTCTCCTTCCTCAATATATTTTACCAGTAAATTTTGTTCATTTGTCTTCTTGGATTCTGATTGAATTTTTGCTGTCACCGTACTGTATTCTCAGCTCCTTCACCGAAGGGGGACTTTATCTGCTGTCCCTGACTTCAGTTCAGCTTACGAGTAACAGACCAAACAGTGGTCTGATCCTCCTTAGTCACAATTTAATTCTCTCCCTCCTCCAATGGCTGCTTGCCTTCTCTTGCATGAAACCTTAAACCGTGTGTGGCTGCCTCATGATGCTAGCCATTGCCCAGTGATGCTAGCCTTTCCAAAGGCCTGCAGTCCCATGCTCTTGCCGAGTGTTGGATGTTCTCACCTTGAATGCTTGTGATTGACCCAAATCCTATTTCTCAATTTTTCCTGATTTCACTTCACCTTGATTTTTCTCTGATTTCAGTTTCTATCTACAACATTCAGCAACAGTCTACTGTATTTTAGTACTTAATATTATACTACTTTGTACTCTATTTCATTCTCACTTCTTCATTTTTTGTGAATAATGTCTCAACAGTTAGGTTCAGCTTTAGGGGCCCAATATTTTCATATAGAGCTCTCTGGATATCTTATGGGACACTTGGTAGATAGATTATTTACTGTTTGATCTATCAATGATGAGTTTTCTTACCAGGGACATGTTTAGCTCTTTACCTGTGGCTTTCTCTCTGTTCTACAAATACTCAACATTTTGTTAAGAAATGTAAATGTAGGAAGTTCATTTCCTGGTTAGTTGTCAACGTACTTCTTAGGTACTCATCCTATGAACACTTGGGTAGCTATGTTAGCAGAGCACACAGTTCTTTCCCTCGCTTCAACTAAAGTTTGATAGATATTTGTTCCGAGAACTGAAATACACCAGGTTTGCAAACAGATTTATTGTTGGAAGAATTAAGAATAGAAAGGTGAAGTGACTTGTCCGGGAACTGAGGTGGAGAATTTTAACATTTTATCTGGATATGCAAGCTTTTTTAAAAAAAAAAAAAAAAAAAAAAAGCAAAAAAAATAAAGATCACAAAAGTGGGAAAATAGGAGAATAGTAAATGAACTTTGAAAATTAATGCTTTATCTTTGCAGAATAATATGCGTTATTTAGGTGAGGGTCTTGAAGGGAGTGCCTAGTCACGACCCAGAGATTTGTTTGGGTCCTTTTAAGGGCAGAGGGGTGAATGGATATTTGTATTATGTTATGTCACTTCTAGATGGAAACACTTAATACTGTTTAAGTCAGGTCTTCCAAATCTGTCCAAGAGAAGACTCTCAATTTCTATTAAGTAGATTTATGGAGGCCATGAACATTGTTCTTTAGCTCAGGGATTTGTGTTTAATTTTCTGGGATACCGTCCAATGATAATGTCTTGAGGACTTGAATTTCTGTGATAGAAAAACTGAGATTAAAAAATATTCTACTATCCATGCTGACCTCAAAATAAATTGGACTCTGAATACAAGAGCCAAGATTCCCATTCCATCACCAATGCCAATAACTCTTTGGTTTCGAACAATGTCCTTAGTGTGGTTTTGCTCAGTACAGTTTGGGATATTTGTTGTTGCTGTTGTTGCTTTTATTAATTTTTTGAGGTTTTCCTGATGGTGGTTAGGGCAGAGAAAAGGATATTTAATAAAATGCAGAGATTACAAAGTTCATACAACACTGAAACGTTTCTAATGTCTTCTGAGATGATAAGCAGAAGCATAACTAGGTTTGCAGGTTTCCAAGTGGGGATTTGTTGTATGGACTTTTTGTTGGTTATTTGAAGGCTTAGTTGACAAATTCAATTCATTTTATTGTTGTGTAGGTATAAGATATCCATTAAAAAAACATGTGTGGGTGGTGCCTTAACTTTCTACTTAACCTTAGACTTTTTAACCACTCTAAAGACAGCCAAACTGCGGGAGAATCGTTTATTTGTAAGTAGTTGCCCTGTCATATATTTGGATTCATAAATTCAATTAATTACTTTTAGCTAGGATGATAAATACATGTCTTTGAGTCCCACACAATTTTAAATAATAACAAGCAAAATGAAAAAAAAAAATTTCCACATTTTAATGAAAGTCTGAAGCGAAAATGAAACCAGCACCACTCCTATGTTGTAAATAATAGATTTTGCTCTATTTAGCTGTATTATTAAACCTGGATCGCTTGAAATAGCTATAACTAATAATGGAAGAATTAGAAATACTCTACCAAGGAAGTGACATGTGTGCTTAGTCATGCTTCCCAGTGGAAGACATTATCCCTGGAAAAGATGGTCTCATGGTCTACAAAGATCTCCATAGTTTCTAATTTTCTGTGATATGCAGCTCTGTGGCGGTCTTCAGAGCAAGATACCAAACGCCGAATTCTTTCATTTGTTACTAGGTAGCTTGCCAAATATTAGCGTGATTTGTTTTTCTAAAAAAGTAGTAATGCAAAGATGTCCTATATATAAAGCAGTTTTCTCAGCTCTGGCTCTTGAGTAGCAATCCTTCCTGTATTACTGGGATATGATGATGTCACTGATTCAAAATGCCAGTGATAAGAAAAGAAAACGGAATTCACAGTTTCTACCTATAGGGCAATATCCTTAGGGACGTTATTTCAAAAATATCTTTTTTTTTCTTTTTTTATGTCTATGTCAGAATGCCTTGATGATCAAGGCAGGATAGAGTTGAAACTGGTATTCTTACATTGATTAGAAAGGTGTAAGTCTTCTTTCCTTTTTGATTAGCAAGTTGATCTATTTGTTGGTGTATTTATGAATTTAAAACACACACACACACACACATATGAACTACAGTACTTGAACTACAATGGATTTCAACCCATTCAATGTTTACTTGAACACATACTCTGTATAATCTGCTGTCTCTTAGGGAAAAAGAGGGAGAATATAAGAAAATCAGAGGAAGTGCAGGCCTTTAAGGAACTTTAAAGATCTCTCCTAGATATAACTTTAACTTGACATTTATTCCTTTTTATTCCTATTTCGGGGAAGTGTTTAGATTATAAGAATATTCTACAACACTCTGTCCAAAGGGAAAACATGAAGACTTAAAAAGAGTGCAGCAGAAAATTTAGAACAATTGGGAATTTCTTTTAAATTGCTGATTTCTCTAGGTTTAACTTCTTTGGCCACAGCTCTAAGTAGCTAGATCACAGCACTACAAAGCCAAAATTTTGGGCGACTCAGTGAGTGGATTTGGAGTAATATCCAACTGAATGTCTATGCTATAAATCCTTACAGCCACCTGGGATCGAAGCCTACTCACCTGCATGAAATGTGCAGACAATTATTCAGGTTCCTTTCAGACCCAACCCTAACTTAACACTTTGGAGCACTGCAACCGAAAAAGGTGTATATAAGTTCGGCTGTCTCATAATTCTAAAAATTTGGTGCATTTTCATCTTTCTGCAGTTCTTTTCCCAGAGATTCTTTGTATCTTTTCCTTTCAAAGGTGCTACTCCTTAAAATTAATACATAGCTGTGGCATGCTGTCATTAACATTTGATGACTGACCAGTTAATTAAGGAAGGAGCATTTTCTTTTCTGGAGGCTAATACCAATCTCTGAATGGAGAGCATGACGTATGAAGCTTAGCTTTGTAAACTTGTCCGGTTCCTCAGACCTAAGCAAGTGGCTGGTGCTTTGTGTCATGTGCAGAGAATGTTAAATGTGTCAACACACGTGTAAATCGAGTGGTGACATTCTGAGACTTTCCTTCTGTTTCAAAGCCATCTCACCCCTCCAAACCTCATGCTTCCTCATTTTCCCCCTTTTCAGTGGACTCTGAGAAAATCAGACATTAAATTTGCCTTACCCGGGGCACCTGGGTGGCTCAGTGGGTTAAAGCCTCTGCCTTCTGCTCAGGTCATGATCCCAGGGTCCTGGGATCGAGTCCCGCATCGGGCTCTCTGCTCAGCAGGGAGTCTGCTTCCTCCTCTCTCTCTGTCTGCCTCTCTGCCTGCTTGTGATCTGTCAAATAAATAAATAAAAATGTTAAAAAAAATTTTTTTCCCTTGGTCCTTCCCCATGTCTGGGCACTTTTCATGATTATTGCAGAAGCATGAACACAAGCAAAAAGGATTTCCACCAAATTGTAATTTACAATATAGATAGCGATCACTGTCTTCTGGAGATGCAATCCCTATTTGAAAAATCGGAAACACCATTTTCTTACTTTAGAAGATATCTCTAACTTTATCTGTGATTAATATTCTCCATCTTACAGGGTTGTTGGTTTTTTTTTTTTTTTTTAACTACTTTTGTTTAGGATACAATCACGAAATAGCATCAGTCAGTCACTTCTCCGATCCCTGCCAAAGATAATTGCACACTTTTCTCTCTTTTTCAAACTTGCTATCCTAGTGATCTTAGCCTTTCACAAGATGACCTTGAAACATTCTTCAGAAGAAAATAGAGGTTACTAAATGCACAAATATTTTCTTGTAGCCATAATGTCTACACCCATGCGTACCCACTGTTCATGCGTTCTTGAAGTTCTTTCTCCATCCATCTTTCTCCCATTGGTTCCATCTGGAGGCTCCCTGTGATCTGAACAAGTTCAGGCCTCGTCCATCTTGAAATATAAATGCTTAACACCCAAGTTGCTTGTGAGATTTTGATCTCGTCTTCTTCCGTTTACAGCCAAGCTTTTAGAAAGGTCAATCTACTCATGTTTCACACTGTCTTCACCTGTTCTAAGTCTTCATTGCCCTATACCTTCTTAGGCTCTTATCATTTTTATAGGTCCACAGTGATCTCCATGTTGCCAAATCCGCTGGCCACTGCCCTTTGTGAAATTTGTTCTTACACTACTGGACTCAATGTAAGATATATCCCATATTTTCTTGTACCTTTCTGACTTTTCCTCCCTATGTTCTTCTTCTTTTGTGGACCTCTTAGACTGATGCGTGTTAGTATTTTTTAAGTCACTGAAAATTGTGTTCTATTTTGATGGTTGTGTTCTGGTTGCACTGTGCTGAGCTTGTGAACATAATTGCTGCCATTCCTCAGGGTTCATTTTTGAACCCCTTTCTATAAACATGGTTTTCCAGAGTGATCGAGCCCAAACAAATGGCTTCAACCACTACCCATAAATTGAGGTCTCTAAAATTATTATCTTCAATTGATTTCTCTTCTTATTTCTAAACCTCTATGTTCAATTGCTGTAGAGGCATCTGTAATTGGGGCACCTGGGTGGCTCAGTTGGTTAAGCACCCAACCCTTGATTCTGCTCAGGTCAGGGTGGTGAGATAGAGCAGCAAGTTGGGCTCTGCCCTGGGTGTGGAACCTGTTTAAGATTCTTTTTCCCCCTCTACCCCTACCCCCACCCCTGTGCTAACGATCTCTCACTCTCAAAAAAAAAAAAAAGAAGAAAAGAAAAAAGAAAAGGAGAGAGAGAAATATCTTGCATTTCAAAATCAGGAGGTTTAAATCAAACAGAGTTCCTCCCAGTCCCGCTGGTTTCTTTGTTATAATCTCTAATGTGGAGAACTGTACCAACTGTGTGGTCCCCCAGCCAATACCCGGGGAGGGATTCTAGATTATTTCTTCTTTTCATCCTCTAACGCTAGTGGGTTGCTAATACCTCTCTGTTCTTGAACTAAATCCCTTTCCTTTTCACCACCATCCCTTGCTCCTGTTCACCACTATCCTTTGCAATTTCCTCACCCTGGCGTTAGCCCTCATCACTTCTTACTGAATCACTTGAACATCCATCCTTCTTGCTGTCAACTCCTTTGTGCAGCACACAGACCCTCCTAGCCAGATTCCTGGTTTTGTCCCAGGTGTCTGCTCTCAGCATTCCCTCACATGCGCTATTTCCCCACCTCTGCAACTGCCTTGCTGTTTCAAACCACCATGAATTCGCCCCGCCTACTCTCCCAGGCTCAGATGCCCCCTTCCTGCTTCCCCTGGCTGACTCCTGCAAACTCTTTCCATATCACTTCTTTCAGGAGACCCAGCTTCATTCCTGTGTGCTTCCTCTGGGCCCAGCTGCCTCTTTCTGCCTGAGGACAGTGGGTAACATTATCACTTTGCTGAAGTGGTTATGAACATAGGCTCCACGGTCGGATGGTCTGGGAGTGTGGCTAGACTCCAACACTCACATCACGACGGTAGGGCGACTTAGCCTTACCGGTCTGTGCCTCGGTGTCCTCATCTCTCAACTGGAGATCATGTTATCAAGCACACTGCGTAGTAAAGATTAAATGAACAAAAATATGTAAAACACTTAGAATGCCTGGTACACAAGAGTAAGACAATAAAAGTTGCCTTTCTCTTTATTCTTTTTCTTTTTTTCCCTCCTCTTCTTTCTTTTTTTCTTTCCTCCTTCTTTCCGTCCTTACTCCTCCTATTTCTTATCTTTGTCATCCGCCTTTTCTTCTTTTTTCTCTCCTTCTCGTTCCTCTTTGTGTTTTCTTCTTTGTTCTCTGACTCCTTGTCCTTCACTGCCCTTTCTCCCACTACACCTCTGGAGGCTCTAAGACGACTGGGACTAAATTATTAAATTCAATTCCATACGCCATAACCTGCCACAGAGAATGTTCGTTCTTCTTTCTTTCATTCTTTCTTTCTTTCTTTCTTTTTTTAAGATTTATATATTTATTTTAGAGAGAGAGAGAGTGCATGTGTGCACACGAGCAGGGGTAGGGGCAGAGGAGGGGAGAAATAGAGAGAATCTCAAACAGACTCTGTTGAGCATGGAGCTGGGCCAGGGCTTGATCTCACGACCCCAAGATCATGACCTGAGCAAAAACTGAGAGTCCAGTGCTTAAAGACTGAGCCATCCAGTCACTCCCAGAGAATGTTATTTCATATTGGACATTGGGAAAAATGCTTTTTCTATCTATTTTTTTCTACCTTTAAAAAAATCATTATTTTCACGATTCAGAGTTGGTTAGTATGTTTCATTCAATTACTGATAAAATACAAAAGACTTCAGGAAACCTGTGTGAATGCTAAGTATGAAAGAATGAGGGCTTATATAAGGGTATGGTAAAATAATAATAATATCAAACACACACATTTTATGTGCCAGGCATGGTTAAGAAAACTTTGCGTTTATAAAGTCATGCCACTATTGTCCCCATTTATAAGGTCTGATATGCATGAAGTTTTTTTTTCCAGTTCACAAAGTTAGATTATTTATTTTACCTATAATATTAGTATACAATAATTATTATTATAATTAGACCTCTTCAAGCCAGAAACGAAATGACAGATATAATTTTATATCTTGGAAAGTCAAGGAAAGAAATGTCATTTTCTATCAGAGAAAGATGTAGGAAAAAATCTTTAGTGTATAAGAAATGCAAATTAAGTAGGTAAAATAAAGTCTTCATTTTTTAAATTTGTGCCCATAATTATAATCAGGGATGGAGGTTTCAGTAGGAGTAATCTCTGTTTTATGTAATGGAAGGATCCTGATCTTTGGAGTGAATTTCTATCTCCTCCATTTACAAAGAGTAGCTTTGGGCCGGCGAACCTCATGGAAAGTGTAAGCGTCAGTTTCTCACAATACATTTGGAAGGAGGGAATTTGTTTAGACATAATGTGTTATGTTTGTTATTATTATAGTTTGAAATCGGAACATTAGCTAAGTTATAGCTTTAAGGTTGCTTTTTTTTTTTTTTTTTTGGTGTTTTCCACAAATGAGGAAGGATTTTTGGATATTTGGTTTTATACGCTTCAGTACAGATAAGTTCAGAAAATGGTAGCATAGCGTTCCTCTTTTCTTTTGGGTTTGCTGTGCGATTAAGAGGCACTAAGAGGGTCTTTAGAAAAGGTACTTTTCGAGTTGATTTAACTAAATATTTCTCGAGACCCCCTCCTCCTTCACCCTAATATCTGTTAATATCTCCAGGCACATTAGTGATCTGTGGAGTGCAGTTTGTATGTTAGCCAATTTGGGTTCAATCCCATGGAACGCGATACAAATTATTTTTATTAACATTACGTTTTGTTGCATTTTAGTCATAATGAGACTTTGGTCATAATGAGTTTCACCTGGATGCTTTTAAGTTGAGAATAACTGAAAGTGAACAAGGAAATTAATTTGCAAATTAAATTCTTAGGGAGAATTTTTATTTATTTTATTCCTAACAGTAGTAGCTGGGGCCTCTGAGTTTAGATGGTCCTCATGCTATGATCCAATTCAGCATTACAAAGAGCAGGAAAAGTAATCAATATTGCTGAAAAAATTTGGGGGAAGTTTTGCAATGCAAAGATTTGTGGGACTTATTGATCTGGGTTATGAGACAAATAATTTCAGGGGGGAAGGCAGGCCATCCATAATTAGTAAAGAACAGGAGCTCATTTTCTTTTTTCATTGTGACAAATACTTAGTGTTATGAGATTTAACTTGTATTTGTTATTCGATTTTTGTACCGCAGTTAGTTAAGATTGTAAACCTGTAATATGTTATGAATCTGTTCTCAAAAGACAATTCATTCCTACTCTGGTGTGACCCAATAATAGAGAAGGATGCTAATGAAAGCTCATTGGGGTTCCTTTTGTTCAAACATAACAGACTTCTTACTTGTCTAGGTTTTAACCTCAACATTTGCTCATAAATTATCCAGCAGCACATGTATGAAACTATTCTAAGTCCTCTTCTGACTGGTTGAAACTTTATTGGGTGCTACAGAACCATATAATACTTCTTACTCTTCACAAGACCAGCATTCAGCAATGTGCAAGAAGGATGAAGGTGGTTCTGTGTTCCCCATGGTTTTGGTATTACTTTCCCTCTTGGCTTAAATGTGCCTCCTTTCCCCTTGTGTGGCTTCCATAATTGAGGTTGATCCTTTGGCTCATTGGATCATCTTGGGTCTATCTGGAAGAATTCAGCAATCAAAATGGCTTGTTTCCTGGAGAATTTTGCTCTTATTTAAGCTGTCATTGGTAAGTGGTGGAAACATGTTATCTACTCATTGGTTTTGTCATTATGTGAGACTTAACCTGATTATTTGACAATTTTTGTTCCCCGAGGAATGCGAACTTTGGTTCTCATGTGAATTTTTTGAAGGAGAGAGCCAGGAGTGAAAGAGACGGAGCCTTACCTTGGAATGGAATTCTGTTTCTCTCCTAGTCCACATAGATGGCGTGTCATTTCCCCCCACTCTGTCGACTAGGAAGGTATAAATGCTTGGCTCTGGGACAAGGCTGTTCGCTGGAAAGCCTCTGAGTTCCAGACTTAGTCTTTTTAACCAGTTGAGTGGTTAAGAAGGAGTCATTTAACATTTCTGGACTCAGTTTCCTTATTTGGAAAAAGAAGAGGTCAGACTATAGTATCTTTACTGTGATCTAAACTACTGTTCTAGGGTTCCAATGTGCAAGTAATAAAAATATAATAAGGTATGAAACTTGTGCTAAGTTACTTACTTCCTCTAAAAAGATCATTAATAACAAAACTTGTGAGCTACTTCGTATTAACTTTACAGGACAGCAGAGGTTAATAATGGCTTCCTACTCACTGAAAACCAGCAAACTATCGCACAGTTGTAATCCAAATTAGTCACATTTATTCTAACCATCGCTTTACTCCTTTGCCCATTTGATTATTTTTTGCTAGCTCTTTGGGAGAAAGGGGTTATTTTTTTTTAATTATGAAAATGTTATTTCAGTAAATGTAATTTAATTAAAATGAGAATTTCTGCCAACTGTTTTAAATAAATACAGTATTCTTTTGCTGGTATGAAAGGAGTTACTATTTGCTGTCTCATTTCCTCGCTAATACGCTGGCGTGTTTCGCTTGAACCTGAGCTTGTGGAAGTGTATTCTTAACCAAAGCAGTTCCTTTTTCATGTAAGTAGGTTAAATGTGAATTGGGCAGCCTCAGGGTGCTTTTTTTGTTCACTTTTAAAAAGCCCCCTCAAGAGGGCCCCTTTTGGAAACCTAGAATCATATGTTTGGAAGATTGATCCAAATTAACATTAGAATGGTCCTTTTATTTTAAAAAATTATACAGACTATCTAAAATATGCTAAACTGACGTAGATTGAAATAAAACTGAATAGGGGAAGTAAGATTTCTTGTTTTATTCTACCTTTGCAGTGAAAGAACTGAAATCAGAGAAAAAAAAAAATGTCGAGTCTGTTAAGGTACAATTTCTGCCCCAAAATACAGGAGGAAATGTATTTGCACAAAAGGTCCAAATTAATGTCATTCATTTTCCTGTGACTTCCTATGTCCTAGAATGGTGCACGCAGATCAAGAGTTTATATATATTTTGACTTCTGAGAAGCTTATTTATTTTTTAAAGAAATATTACATTAATAAATTCCTAGAATTGCATTTTTAAATCATCTCGTTGATAGAAATGCTGGCACTCGGTGAAGTATATTCATGTGTCTTCTCTTTTGTAAATTGCATAGCAATTTTTTTCCCAGACAATGCAAACATTTTAATTTGTTGGAAAAGACCAGAAAATCAGTAAAATTGCTTAAACTGATTTTTTTTAAAAAAATATGTGGGAAACCAGAGGACTACAAATTATGCGTTGGCTATAATTCAGGACTATACAATAACCCAGGTCCCTAAAGGTCTGAAAAGAATGACAGAGAAGCCATGATTTTCAGACATGTGCATTATATATGCTAATAGCTTTGCAGTGAGAAAGGTTTATATCCTCATAATAGAGGAAACATTCATTTTTAGCATTTCAGACCATGGGGGACATAGTAATTACAACAGGCACTAATATCTGTCTCCTTTCCATCCTTGCTTTCACCCCTCCCCTTCCAAGCACTTGAATAATCCCAGTGGAATTAGTCAAAGGACTTTAAACCTATGTCATTTCAAAAGTCTTTTATTCTCTCTTTAGTACAACATTGGCCCTCAAGGAATGGAGAGCATAGCTCAGGTATACAGATCATCCCAGCAAAAAAAAAAAAAAATAATAATAATAATTAAGCATGTTTTTCTTTACTTAAATATGTCTGTAGATATTTCCATTCATGTGACGTACAAACAGGAGTTTCAGAAGCACGAAACTGGACTACCCTTTTATAGTTGAGATGAAGTCTAAAAGCTGTGCTCTCTGTAAAACTCCGTGTCCTTCATCAAGCAATCCCACCATTACCTAGAATAGTCTGGTTAATGTTCAATCTTTTGGAACGAAATAAACTTGCAAATTTTTTTTGGCCAGATGAAAAATGTAAAAACAAGCAGTGATCAGCGCTTGACCTGTAATGTTTGAGCTTTGCCTCCTTGACCTGCAAGATTCCGTTAGCAAGCAAATCTCCCGTTTTAGCCCACTTCAGAGGTAGTGTTAAGAGTCCCAATGTTTGATGAAGATCCTCACATTCTTAAATCATAATTTTTGAGTAGTTCTATTGAGAGGTGTACAGGCTTTCAGTAGCTAACACCGTATCATATATATGAACTAAAAATGTGCCTTTTAAGGCCCCCCAAAATGGCTTTTCTGAAGAATTTTTACAAACTGACCCTTTCTCAAAACAGGCAAAAATAATAATGTAGAATGAACTCAAAAACTTTTTTCCCCATCTACTATGAAGAAGTCGTATGGTTTTATTTCCTTGTTAAAGGTATTAAATGAAATCATTTAGAGACGTTAACCTGTGTTATCAGGAATAAAGCTGGTATCACAATAGACTTAAAGCTGGATGGTAAGTCAGATTTCCTTTTGTTCAATAATTTATTTATTTATTTATTTTTAAAGATTTTTTTTATTTATTTGACAGAGAAAATCACAAGTAGATGGAGAGGCAGGCAGAGAGAGGGGGTGGGGGGAAGCAGGCTCCCTGCTGAGCAGAGAGCCCGATGCGGGACTGGATCCCAGGACCCTAAGATCATGACCTGAGCCGAAGGCAGCAGCTTAACCCACTGAGCCACCCAGGCGCCCCTCAATAATTTTTTAAAAAAGATTTATTTATTTGACAGACAGAGATCACAGAGAGACCAATGTGGGGCTTGATCCCAGAACCCTGGGATCATGACCTGAGCGGAAGGCAGAGGCTTTAATCCACTGAGCCACCGAGACGCCTCCTTTGGTTCAATAATTCTAACTCTCTTGTCTCTTTCTTCTCTCTTTCTCTCTCTCTCTCTCAAACACACACACACACACACACACACACACACACACACAAACACAAACACACACACTCCCTCTGTCTCTTGCAAATAGCTGTCATGGACTACGTGGTTGAGGAAACCAGAAGGCATACAGAAGGACTGAACTTCACTATTAAAAAGTAAAGGTTTGAGGAATCCTATGATTGTTTCAGCCTCTGTCACTGGGCAGCAAGCATAAAACAACAACACGTGCTCTTGAATTCCTTTGTTCTTACATGAAGAAGATGACCTATTTGCAATATCCCTTTAAGCTGTCTACTTAGACCAGGTAGTAACCACCATCCCAAAGAGCCGTTCTGGTAAAGCGTGCTGGTGTAAAAGCTTTCAGTAGAAGCTGTCTCCTCCTTGACTCCCATGCTGCCTCTGAACTCAATGCATATTTCATTGTCTAGTCAAATTTTCAGTATTTGTGAAATTATTGTTTTCTTGAGTAACCGCCCTGCTCCCCCTCATGCTGATATGAGCTCTAAGATCTAATTATTTGGACAGGTCCACCCCCACCCCCACCCGTCTACCTGGCAGGATTGTATTCACTCTTTCAATCCCCTTTAAGAAGTTACCTGCCGGAAGGCTCCCCCAACCTTTGGGGACCTAAGACCTCCTTCCTTTCCCTGGCTACCACCCTCTCCCCCCACCTGCTACTACCCTCTCCCCCGACCTGCAGGACAGTACTTAGGACCCCGCTTTGTAGCTATTTGTCAATTTGTAAGTCTTATCTACTTGCCTTAACTTCTTTTTTTTTTTTTTAAAGATTTTATTTATTTGACAGAGAGAGATCACAAGTAGGCAGAGAGGCAGGCAGAGAGAGAGGGCGAGGAAGCAGGCTCCCTGCCGAGCAGAGAGCCCGATGCGGGGCTCGATCCCAGGACCCTGAGATCATGACCTGAGCCGAAGGCAGTGGCTTAACCCACTGAGCCACCCAGGCGCCCAACTTGCCTTAACTTCTTAAAGCTGGACACACTTGTCCTCTCCCTCCTCCGGTCCTCAGTGCTGGCAAGGTGGTTGGTGAGTGGTGAGTAGTCAATAAATATTGATGGAAAGGATGTGTGCTGGTGTGAGCGGAGACAAAGTGAGAGACAAAGAGACAGAACGAGAGAGAGGAAGGAAAAGAGGGAGAGAAGGCAAATGAATGCTCCAGGAGGCTTTGCTGTAAGGGCGATGGGTATTATTTCTGGTTTTTTGCTTTTTGGTTTTTTGGGTTTTTTTTGTTTTTTTTTTTTGTTTTGTTTTTTTAGCTCCTTCTAGTTTTCTACTTTACTTTAAGGTTTGGCTTTTAACACAAAACCCTCTGGTCATGTTAAAAACCCTTTGGCGGCCTTTTCTGGGGTTGGAAGCCCACACGGTGGAGGCCCCAAAATGTTGTACTGGGTCCCCAAATGCTTCTTCGAGTTGTGTTCAATTTGGAAAAAGTGAATCGTCCTCTAAACTAGAATTTGAGTTAATAAAATCTGAATGGAAATAAATTAACAAAATTTGTAAAGTAATTATAAATTTAAAAAACCACCTTTAAGTCTGAATAAGAGAAGAGCCAGAGAAGGTTGCTGGAGAAGTGACACTAATTTGTCCTGCGATTGTCCTTTGGGACCCCCTGCCTGGGGCAGAAGGCTGCTTTCTGCTCTCCTCCAGCATGTGACATCCAAAGGGACTTTGTTTCCGACCTTCTGGGTCTACTGGTAACTAGATCCCTTTATGTAAGAAAGCGTTACATGGTGCAGTTGACTAAAAGTAAAGGAATGGGTTTTACTCCGGGACTCGGCTGTCCTCTTACCAGATCCCTCGGCCACTAACTAGGAAATCGGTTATGCGTGTTGAAGGCCAAGTGGAAGTTTTGCGAGTAGTGAGGGACTCTGGGGAAGGGGAAGAGAGGGGATTTTTGCCAGAGAAGCATTTAGAAAATGTATTTAAAAATTGTGGTAGAGGAAATTACAGAAGACAGAGACCATCAAAGACAGGAAATGCCAGGTAATTACTAAACCTTCAGTGCACGTTATCTTTTAGAGATACGAGGCTGTATCTCTAGTCTCAGAGGGTGAGATGATGGTTCACAGCATTGCTTTGCATCACACTTTTTTAAGCCTTTGGATCATAATATTGTTTTGCTTTTTCTCTTGTTGCATTTGTTGTTGATGATTCAGAAGCCAAAGCCCGGCCATTCATACCCCCTGATCCAGTCCTTTGTGACGTATTTCGATCACAAACACTCCAACGCAGACTCATTTTGCAATATTGAAAGAAAATCTGTTTTCATCTTCTATTTTTTGCACTGTCTTGCAATCTGCCATTTTTACTGTACGATCGCTTCGTGATCTCCTGTAATCCTTGCTGACTCATTTCTCAGTAAATCGAAGATGACAGAGCCTTACGGGTAGATTTTGAATAGGGAGTGACAAAAGGGAAGGACATTCAGCATGAAAAGTTCCATTGTGTTTTTCAGTTAATTTTTTTGCCCCCATGATAGAGCTATTCCCCAGCTAGCTCCGGTTGGTGGGGAATGGTTTGCTCTCTCATCGTAAACAGAAAACATGAAGGGGATGGATCCACAAGGTACAGTTGGCCTTCATAAAGGATCAGTCAACATCCTACATCGGAAATAACAGCCGGTCTTTTATCCAGCCATTAAGAGCCTTGTGATGGTGGCAAGTCACAGTCCATATCTATAGTCCTGGCTTCCTTATTCATAGCAAGGACCACAGTAGTATCTAATTTAAGATGTTGCTCAGAGAGCTTAATAGCATTACATGCAAAGATGGCTTCAAAAAAAGTGACCAGCCCTCAACAAATCTTTGCTATTATTATTATTGTCGAAAATGATTAAACCAAGAAGAAGGGAAAAGTCGGTTAAGAAAATCCATTGGGTTGGGTTTGACTAACCCACAGGCAAAGAATTAGAGATACACTAGGATACACAACTTTGCCTTGACAAAACGCTACACTTAATTATTATTAAAATTATTGTAGGAGTTGTGTTGCCCCTTGAAACAAAGCTGAATGAGAAGGTAATAGAAACCTCGAGAAGATTGGAAATCATTACACAATTTTAGAGTTTAATCAAAGAATGAATGCTTACTTTTATTTATCTCTAATTATGGAGAAAATAACTGTGGTTGATCAAGGGAAAAAGATAAAACAGATTTAAGCCAGTACCTATTTACTACCAAGATCTTCTTTTTTTTTTTTTTAACCACCTAACATAAAGGGTGGAAACAAAAATTCAATCACTTCCCAACACTGTAATGCAAACTGTTTTCTAGATGTTCCCTACTCATTTCTGGCTACAATAATGAGAGTTCTTTTGAAACAATGCCACAAAGAAGCCCTAACTCTGTGCTCTCCCACACACTGCATGTAAGGGAAATCAAGAAGGGAACTAATTCACTATTTGCCAAGGTCAACTTTTCTGTTTTTCAAAGAGTAATGTGTTTTCCTTGACAAATAATATAATCCGTTCTGCATTGAAATATGGGCCTCCTGATACAGAATTCCTTCTTGAATGATAATATAAACCACTGCTCTCTAATTTGACAGTAGGCTACTGGGTGGACATGTCAGAAAAAGTATCAGTATTCATTTGTTTCATGGAAATATATTCACTGCTAGTTCTTTTCTATTTCCTCTTTTCTACTCTGTATCTTTACTAACTAGGTATTACTCCTTCATAAAACTATTTATAAAACAACACAAGACTTCTTTTTACTTTTCCAACTGAATTGTTTTCACTTCGTACCTGGAACGGGCTCTGGGGGGCTCAACTGATCTTCCTCAGATGACCCTCAAAGATTGTTTCACCTTCTCAGACTGTTACAAAGGAAACCTGCATGTGAATGTACTTGATTTTATTTTAATTTTGGTGACATAGGGGAAGAGGAATAAGATGGTATCATGCTTTTGCAGTTCTCTTCTTTTCAGACTCTAAAAAACAATTGCTTATAGCAAAGTGTCTCTATGTCCCCTGGCTACCCTACCTATCTATTTAAATTACTACTACCTCCTTCACTCTACAGACTAAAAGGCAAACAGCCTGGGCACCAGGCCAAGATGCATTCAAATCCTCTTGCCTCGCATGTTCTAGAAAGGCCTAGCCTTCCCCTCGCCTTGCTCAGAAGTTGGCAGTTAAGGTGTGCTTCTTGAGCCAGACTGAAGACCTGAGCTGGGTGTCTGGGTGTCCTTCTTGATGCCCTGAGCTCTCTGTTAAATTTCGGTACTGGGAACCTCTGACCTTTTTAACTGACATTTTAAAAACAGCCTGGGTTTTGTTTTTTGCAAACTAACAACTCTGAGTATAAGAGACTCTTTCTTTCTAGATCTTGGTATTAGGGAAAGAGTTACAGGTGGGGAGCGGCACGAGGGAGAGTGCCAACTTCTCTTCGGAGACGGAGAAGTGGGCTTTCTGACTCAGAACACTTGAGATTGAAGGATTAATGGCAGTGTTTTTGCATTTAGGGATGCTTATAGCTGGAGCATCAGCAGCTTGGGCTGTCACACGATATGGGAAGGAGGCTGGCTTTCTTCCTAAACTCAGTATCTCCAAAAAGAAAAAGGGAGAAAGGATATTGTCAAGGTGCCTCCTACCAGTGGGTCCAGCTCCCCTTCTGCATGGCCAAGTATGACTTCAGCCTCCGTGTGCCACTGATGCC
This sequence comes from Mustela nigripes, assembly GCF_022355385.1. NCBI lineage: Eukaryota > Metazoa > Chordata > Mammalia > Carnivora > Mustelidae > Mustela > Mustela nigripes. The sequence continues at coordinate 125,854,301 of NC_081559.1, read as the reverse complement.
TCCTGCCCCCCAAACTAAGGCCTCACTTGCTCACTCTGGGCCACACAAAGTGGCCTGTGTAGGGGCACCTGGGTGGTTCAGTCAGTTAAGTGTCTGCCTTCAGTTCAGGTCATAATCCCAGGGTTCTGGGATCAAGCCCCAGGTCCGGCTCTTTGCCCAGTGGGCAGCCTGCTTCTCCCTCTCCCCACTCATGCTCTCTTCCTATCTCTCTCTCTCAAATAAATAAATAAATAAAATCTTTAAAAAAAAAAAGTGACCTATGTACGCCATTTTTATTCCCACTTCTGTATCATTTTAAGAACATAGTCCTGAATATTTTACTTAGTTCCTCCCCTGTAAAGCCAGTTTCTTTCCCAGACTCAGCTGTCCCAGAAAGCCACCATCATTGATCTAGGGGTGGTGAGCAGCTCTATCTTCTAGAAGCAAGTCCATTCCACTTTCCATGGCTCCGAAGCAAGTCCATCCCACTACATCATTTGAGAATGATGTAGTGGGATGGTCTCAGCTAAAATGAGATGATATGTATGCTTAGGTGCTTACTTTGTTGTTTGTTTGTTTGTTTTTCCCCCAAGTCTCCAAATAATATGTAAACTATTGTCTAAAGCAAGGACTTTTAAAACAGGACTGAGATACTCATCTCCATATTTAGAGTATGATTCACGCCACCCCATAGCAGGGACTGACCTGACCGTGGTCCACATCCTAGGGTACCTTCTGGATGTTTCCAAATAGTATTAAACACAATTGTTATGATGTCCAACCTTCAGGAATCAGGAGCGTTTGGAATAGTGCAATTCGAACGTCCTATACCGACTAGGGTGCCTGTTAGCGCTTAAAAAAAAAAAAAACACTATAAAAATCACTGTTAAGAGAAAGGCATCTTCACAGACCTTGATGGTAGAGAACATGAGGTGCTCAAAACTTCGTAAAGTGTTCGTAGTTTACGTTTTTTGACTATTTTTTCTAAGTACCTGATTATTAAAGGAATACATTTAACTTGTAGAAAATAAGGAAAATACAGCTCTAAAAATATGTGATGCCACTCCTTAACATGCATTTTCTTCTAGCATTTATATATGTAATATATAAATATGTCATTCAAATACAAGTTATATGTAGTCTGTATGGCAGGAGAGAGAGAGGGGGGGATAGCTTTGAGAGTGAACGGGTGAGAAAGGAAGAAAGGAGAGAATATAGTACTGATTTATATTCAGAAAAAGTAGGGTTGGAAGCACAGGCTTAGGACTAAGAAGATGTTGCTTTAGGTTTGTTATTTACTATATCTAGGACTCCAACGTTTGTCATGAGAATTAAGTGAGATACTATGAGGTAATTTTTATTGACTGTAACTGATGTCCCAGACATTGTTCTAAACATTTTCACATAATAACTTTTTAAAATTTTCACGACAAACAGATGAAGTTTGGCCTTTCATTGTGTGTAACTCACACTTGTGTATGGCTTAGAGTAACATCTCAGGAATATTAAATGCTAGCTGTTTTTACATGAATTTCTATTTTTACAAAATACAGATAGAGGGGCTCAGTCGGTGGGTGGCTCAGTCGGTTAAGAGTCAGTTAAGAGTCCCAGGGTCCTGGGATCGAGCCCTTAGTCCGGCTCCCTGCTCAGCAGGGAGTCTGCTTCTCCCTCTCCCTCTGCCCCTGCTCATGTTCTCTCTCTCTTTCTCTTGCTCACTCCCTCTCATATAAATAAATAAAATCTTTAAAAAATAAAATCACTAAAAAAAATAAATAGCTAGCAAATGGAAGTTTTACAACATACTTTTCATTTTGTGTTTAAATAATTTCTTTGAATGATTTTTTTTTAAATATAAATTTACTAGTTCATGCCTTCCAATATAAATCAAAGGACGTTACTCATACGCTTTCTTCCAGGTATAAGATTCAAATTCTTGCATTAGTAAAGACAAGGACTAGCTTTTTGTATATTAACGATTGTTCAGAATCAGCATACAGCTTTTGTAGACGTTCTTCATGACTTTATCAACTCTTCCCAAGTGGCTGGCTGGTTAAAATGGAGAGATTTAACTTGTTGCAAACACTCATTGCTTTTACCTTTGCTTAGCTGTTCCTCACATGTGACTAGAGTATGCACAGCTGGTTTATTAGAAACTTCCTAAACAGATGGAATGTAGCTTTCCAGTTAATCGAACATGGAGTGGCAATTTCTACATCGATGTGCATTTCTTTCCTGTAACGAATGACACATTGGGCAACAAACATTTTTTTCTTGGCTTTCCATCAGATAAAATTTAGTTTTTTAATCAGAAAAGAGTACCCATGTTTGCACATCTTCCCCCCCCCCCCCCCACACACACACATCAGAAGTTGGGGTTGAGGATGCTTATAACTGCAGGCCTAGAGACATTGTAAAGAACACCTAACAATTTTAGTCTCAAACATTTTCCCAAGGGGCCATCTTATCAGTTCACTGTAGTGGTATCCGTACAATTCTTGGGGCTCATGGTTTGGAAAAACTTTCAGTCAAAACCCTAAGAACTATTAATTTTTACTAATTTTTATGGGATGTTTAGCACAATGTTTTGATCTCTTTGGTAAAAGAAATATTTATGAACAGTATTCTTTTATTGTTCTGTCCCCTGGCAGGTACTTGAAGTAAAATTATTTTAGGACTTCTAAAGAAAAACTTAAACTTTTCTAATTTATTGCCAGTGTCTTTCGGGAATGGTGTCCATAAGATGCTGTTTCTCATATCCCGAGATGTCTTTCGGTGCAGTCTGGTTAAAGTTGCAGTTTGGGACAAACAAAAAGACAAAACTTGGAGATTGGATTAGTCCTGATAAAGGAAGCAAGTACTAGGAATGGAGACCCAATTGTTGGTTTGGTCAATTTAGACTTTTAGAGAGAGTTTTTCGTTAGACCTCAAAAGGCCTAGTTCACTTTGAAATTATGTCCCCCTTCCCCCTTTTTTACTTTAAATATTGGATCTTCTAATGATTCGTTTTTTGACTAAGGTGTGAGGAAGGGATCTAACATTTTTCGCAAATGACCCCTTTATCACGTATTCAATTTCCCATCTGTGGTGACATTGGAAAAGAAATGAGGCCCTTTTCTTTGGGTTGGTTCATTGAGGCCCAAATTTCCTTGAGCCTGTGTTGGCCACACTGGAGTCCTCAGTTCCTAGCCTTGTGCCCTGGCCACAGCCTTTTTTGTTTTCTGAAACCCTGTCTAGACCAATGCGAACAGGTTAACCAGAGGGGCAGGGCCTATTTGGACACTTGCTCTTCATTCGCAAGCTCTGGCCTGAGAAAATGGCATGGTTGAGGGAAATGGGTGGAGAAAGCCTCTGGCTGAGTCATCAGCTCATCTGGTGCCTGCATGCTACTGTAAGGCCCCTATTGGTTTACAGCTGTGCTTGTCCCCTGCCGCCTGTTTGCAGCTGATTTGAGCACAGCTCCCCCTTGGAGATCACAGCAAGCCTGGTGTTGAAACAACTCTAGTAGTATACAAAGTAAATCAGCACACTGGTCATCACATCAGCTCAGTGGGCCTGTCTGCAGTCTGAGAAATGTCCCAGGAAAACTGTAAGCTCTTACAGTGAAACCAAATAGTTTCTCTTTTTTTTTCCCCTTCACTGTCTCTGAGTTTGTGGTGGCTGGTAGTACATGGTAGAGAGTATCTGTAATTTATGAGACAGTGTACATTTAGAGGAATGTACTTGGTTTGTGGTGAGAAAACTTCCTTTTTCAAAATTATAATGGGCTAGTCTTTAATATAATTCTCAGAACAATGTTGGTTTTTTTTTTGTTTTGTTTTGTTTTATGTATTGCTGTTCCTGGAAAAATTGCTAAACATATTTCTCTAACAATGTATTTGTCTCTGTCAGAGTTTTAGTATAAACCCCAAACCTTCCTTCCCTTTTAATTACAGAGTCCTGACAATTTTAAATTTCCTGATACATATCGTTAGATATCATTTCCAGTGAACTCACATCTGTAAGTTGTGATTGATTGGCAGCATAAAGGTAAACTGTTTGTGATCTCTGACATTTGGGAACATTGGATACAGCTTTAAAATTGTCACACGGTTAAAAACGTTTTCTTGTTTTCTTTCTGCCAGAGCAAAGAGAGATCACACAGAGATTAGAACAATTCCTATATTCTAATGACTTCTGCACTCATGCCTATTCATGAGCTGTTTATAAGAGTTAATTATAACTTCAATTATTTATGTCTGTTATGATGTAAGCATTTGATTAATAATTAAAACAAATTGCTATTATGCTTACGTAGCTTTAAAGGGCTGGCGAGTTTTGTTAGATCATTTTGGTCAATCATTTTCACATATTGAGTCATGAACACTGAATAGGACATTAACTTTCCAGTTAGTTCAAGTGGTTGAAATTAGTCCTAGACTCCAGATGCAAAGTTGGAAAATGTTCAGTAAAATGGTGCACGATTTTTTGGAATATATATACATATACATGTCAATACACACACTTCTTTAAAACTGAGAAAACAATCTTCAGTTTATGTAAAATAGGCAATGGTCTAGCATCCTCTTGACTGACTATCATGCTAAGACAAGTGACATTAAAATAGAGAATCCTTTTTTAATTTTCTTTTTAAATAGAAATAGATTTCGGTATTTGAATATCTCCCGGTCAGTGGTAAGGCCCCATTCCATAAGCGGTATCCATGTGTTCTCAATAGCACTTAAACATTGATCCAAATTCCCTGGATTCCATAAGGGAAGCAGTGACTTTTGAGCAATAACTCTTCCCCTAAAGCCGTTTGAAATATATGACACTTAAAGAAAAATGGTATAAAAATGTCAGTACAGAACAGAACATGTTATAAAGACCACGTTTCTGGATATAAGGCAACTGAATTATTAGTCTTATAAAAGGAATGAAACAACAGTCAAGATTATGTTTTATGTTTTTTTTCTAGTTGAGGCAGGACAATAAATTTCCCAGAAACACCTGCTGTGGCGCGGGAGGCCGGGAAGCAAGAGGGGGATTGCTGCAGAATGCGGCCAAACGCAAGCCATGTGTGCTGCTGATCTTTTCATGAGGGATTCGAAGTCCTTTTTGTTTTATGGACGATAACATTTTTTCATTATAACATTTTAAGAGATAGAAAGAAGGGATTTCTGTAGTTTGGAGAGGTCAACGTTAGTGGGCATGCTGGTGTTTTTATCTGAATCCTGAATGGCATGGTCAGTGAGAGCCCGTGTTTGAGCTTTAGGCAGAACTGTTGAATGAAATGGTCATCACGAAACCAAAAAGTGGTTGTGTTGATAGGATGATATCTCTTCATCCAAGGAATGTCAAAGGCATCCTCTGAAAGTATGTCAGCATCCATTTCATTGTGTTTTGAATTTCAAAGGATTTTTACATCTATGTAAGTCTTGAACGATTTCTGACTATTTCTAACTTCGCTAAGCTCAGGTTTTGATCCTATATAATCGATAGGATAGTTTTTTTTTTTTTTTTAACTTTATTTTAGGGGTTCCTGGGTGGCTCAGTTGCTTAAGCCTCTGGCTTCGGCTCAGGTCATGATCCCAGGGTCCTGTCCAGGATGGAGCCCCATGTTGGGATCCACGCTTAGCAGGGAGTCTGGTCCTCCCTCTGCCTCTGCCCCTCCCCCGCTTGTGTGCGCACACACGCTCGCTCTCTGTCTCAAATAAATAAAGTCTTTAATTTTTTAAAAAATTGATTTTAGAGCTTCTACATGAGAGGCCTTTTTCTAAGAACTCGGCAAGTATTAACTCATTTAATCCATGTAGCACTCTTGTGAGGTGTGTTGTGAATATTCTGAGGAAGTCATGTTGTGTCAACACTGAAAAATATACTCATAGAATCAGAGTAAACTGAGGAACATAAATGTCAAGTAACTTGCACAGTGTCTCTCAGCTGGTGAGCAGCAGAACTGGGTTTCAAATTCAGGAGGACTATGTTACCTCCAGTAGAAGTATCACGGCATATATGCATATTCAACCCAAATGAGACCATTCCTGATAGAGCCCCTGACAGGCTTCTGGTAAGTGGAAATTGGGATTTTTGTTTTAAGAAGAGTCAACAAAAATCCATGCTTGAATTCATTCTGAAAAATTACATTTCTGAATTACTGTTACTATATCTACCATGTTAAGGGCTGGTATTATTTTAAAGTTAAGTAGAGAAGGTAAAGGCTTATTATTTCTTTAAAATAAATAAGCAGTGATATATCTCTACACCACACGCAAAATTTGATTTTATTAAAATGATGTATTCCATAGTCTAGAATCTCACCGTATGCTTTGCAAATGCACTAAATATTCATCAGAAAATGACTCCAGTAAATTGCAGGTCGACATGTGAGGACCCACTGGTGGCATGATTATAAGTTTAATTGTAAAAAAACATTTATACCTACAAAATAATATTGTAATGATACTTCTACGTATTCCCACTGCATATTTAAAATACAGCATCCTCTCATCTATACTAAAGTCTATGACATAAAAGCTTCTCGAGATGATTCATCTTGCATTCAGATTTTTCACTCCAAATACTTTTCTTTATAGGTTTAATATTATGTCACATTACTATCCCCTCATTTTATTTCTTCTTCACCTATAAACCCTTAATGAGGCAAATATTCAAAAGGAAAGACAAATTAGCAAAACAGGTTTTGGCAAACACACCTGCTAGTCATGAAACAAGTATGGGATTGTTCAGATATCCTCCTGGTACTGACGCACTAAATAGAGCTGACCGACTTGTCTGTTTAATTTTGCAATCCGTACAGACCTGACGTCGGTGTATGTAATGTTAGGGCTTAAATACCAATTCAGCTTCTTCCATCACTCATATCACTTTATGACTTCGGTGAGAGATCTCCACCTTCAGTGTCGCACAGATACTTTTTGAAGCATCTGCTGGAGGCCCATAATACTTAACACAAGTTTTTGAAATTCAGGGTGGATTTTCCTGATTTATTTGCTAGGACTGGTTCTCCTAGAGACACCTGTGATTTTAAAGAAAAAGTGGTGCAATTAGCGGTATATGAAGAGCAAATTGTGTTTGCTTTAAAGATATGTGCCCTATTCGTATCCTAAATATACTGCAATGTCTATAAGTATTTGAGATCTCTGACATAATCCCCAAAGTTTTTGTGGATTGTTTGCTCCCTACTCTCTAGTTTATTAAACCCGTCTACTCTTCTCTTACACATCAGTTAAAGGAAACTCTATCCTTATTGGACAGTGGAAAATCTGTTTCTTTGCAAAGGGAACCGCCTCTGTCTCATGGTCTATAGTGTAATACTCCCTACATGAAGGGGGGGTTTTGGTGGGGTTTTTTTTTTTGGTAGATTATATTATGTTATGTTGATGTCGAATGTTAAGTATACAATGATTTTTTTCATTCTTAAAAAGTCACCTAAGGTTATCCTGACTCTGCTGATAATTTTATGCCGTAAATCAATAACCAAAGTATGTATATATAGATACGTATATATCTATGTACATATATACATACACACACATATACATCTTAATCTTTGTATAACCAGTTTCTAGTATGGTGTCTCTCATATAGTAGGCTTCCAAAAATATTTGATGATGAGTGATTGATCTTTAAAGCAAAGAATGATTGAGTACGTTTATCAGGAATAATGTGAAGATTTCCATATCGGTGAAATACTGTAAAATAGAACACACAGAATTCCACGGAACCCTTTCAGTTTTGTTCTCACAGATATTTCACGGCAAAAACAAAAACAATTCAAACTGTCAAAACAGACGTATTAAAGATAAAAAAATACTTCCTCTCCTCCAAATGTTAGGTGATGCAAATACAAAATCAAGAAGGTCAACTTGAGCTTCTTGCTGGTTACACAGAGGTTTTGAACATACTCAGTTTTTTTTTTTTTTTTTAATTAATGCAAGGTATTAGGGTGAAGAGAGAGCATAGGCTTTTCCTCTTTATATTAGTACTTTAAAATCTACAGGAGAGTTAAATTAAACTAGTGTTAAGAATCATAAAGATTATGTAAATTTGACTTTACTTAATTCAATAATCTGGTGGCTCCTTAAGTATAGGATCAAGGAAATAAACTGTTGAGAGGTTGACATATACAGGTGTTTCACTTCTTGGTATATAATTTCTAGTATTTGTGTCCTTTTGTGCTGTGCATGAGATACTTACAAATGTGGTGTTCGTGCCTGGTACAGAGACTAACACCTAGCCTGACATTGTGAGTCCAAGTCCAAAGCCCCAGTCAACTCTGAGCTCTTGCTTTATTACATCTGCCCCTCTCTTGCATTAACTCTGACTGTAGATCGACTCTAAAATTGGATAAAAGCTACAATAAATTGTCACAAAACACAAAATTCCAAGCTCTCCTGTATTTAGCACAAAGCTTAGTAGAGCACAGTGGTAGGACATACACAAGATGATGGGTTCCTGCAAAGCCACCTCACTTGAAAAGAATTTGGGGATCAATACCAGGCTTATGAAACTGTTCATGTCAAGCATCCCCTGGTTGTGTTTTATTGCTTTTATTAGTGTGACTATATAATACAAGAACATATACTTCTTGGCTTTTAATTTTCAAAGCCTGCTTAGTATAGAAACCCCTACCACTCCACTCTGCTCGCTTCTTTGACTACGTACCACAAGAGAGGAGAACTTTCTAAATACTCACATTTCAAACAGATTCACTTTCTTTTGGGAAACTATAAAGCACTCTGTGATCCACAGAAGTGGTTTAACTCAGGAGTTCATAAAGGTATCAGTAGCCGGCAGAAATGTTCTTCTACCTGAGTGTTTGAAAACCATTGTTTGACATCCTATTGAAATCTTTTTACAAGGGATTTAAAATAATTTATAGATTAGTTTCACCACACTGCTGTTTTCAGTCAGCTGAATAATTGCTTAGCTGTTGGTCTGCTTTGGTTATCTTACTCAGTGAAGGATTTTTTCCTCCTAAATCGAGCTTCTAATACTTAATACTTTGTTATAGTGTAGATATGATCATTAACACTCGGATTTAATCTCTATTAAAAAGTTGAAAAAGATAGTGAAGTTTCAGGTCTTTTCAGCCTAATAGGCTGATAAAAATGTATATTTTCTCTAGTTTATTTAGAAGAACAAGAGATAAAACTTGGAAGTCTTTGTTACCCATTGAAAAGGGGAACTCATTGATCAGGTACTTAATTGCCTTTGATTCTCTGAGTGACCACATAATTGCCAAGTGAAGCCTGAGTAACATTTGTTAGCAGCTGAGTGAGTAATTAACTGTTCTATGGTTCCTAAGTTGAAAGAGCAAACCGACTTACAATATGGATTTAAATACAGTTAAGATAATTAAAGCATGTATGTCCTCATATTACCAGTTGGGTATTTTTTTTTCTTATTACCTGATCAAGTAATAATTAATAGATAAATTAATTTTCTTAATGCATCATTGAAAATGAGTGCATGGAATAGATTCCAAATTGGCTGAAAAGAACTTGTGACTAATTTCATGTCCTTGAACAAGTTAAAACATTTTAAAATATGTTTTTATTTCCTTGAAGTGACTCTACTCCATATATTAATGTCTCTATTTCACTCACACGTACTTATGTAAACATTAATGGTAGCATGTCACATCATATAAAAACAAATTCTTTTTAATAGAAGATGCTAGTTAAATGTTTAAATGATGTCTCTAGGGGCAAGTCTGCAATAGGTTCCATTTTTTTCCCCCTTTTTGGGCTCAATTCTTTCATGAGAGCATAGAAAATGAGGACAGTTCTAAGAAAGCTCCTTTCTTTGCCTTCTCTTTGAGCAAAGACATATTGACGTGAAGTCAGAAGATCAGAAATTTTGCTCTTCTATTTGTAAGTTCTATTTTTGGGGGGTGAGTTCCCCCACTTCCTGGTGTCTTAGTGCTTTCATTAGTAAAACAGGAATATATCTACAGTGTTCAGATGATGAGCTTGCATGGAATTGACTGCGGTGTGGGCTCAGGAGGGTAACTGAAGGTACAGACAGGGAGTGATTGCTAAAGGGAGCCCAACAGATGGGTTAGTCCAGCTGCTTCCGGGTTATGGCTGCTGAGAATGGCCGAGAACAGAGTTTGCTAGTTACCGTTAGAACTGTAATCTGCCAGCATGGAAAGAGACGATCATGGGGCTGAAGAAGAAGACTGCAGAAATGCAGGCTGACTTTGAGAACTCTTTGTTAATTGTGGTGACTGTGGTGGGAGTGAGTATCTGTGATTGCAGCCTCTGGGACAATGTTCACTTGACCTTTGTAGACAGGAGGGAATAGAATTCATTTACTCTTAAGAAAACAGTGATTATTTTCTGTAAGGATTTACTTCAGATTTTACCCTGAAGTTACATTGCTATAATAGCAATTAATGGCAGTTCATAATTACATACTATTGACTCCATTTGTCTTCTGAGTATCATTCCAAATTGGGCTGTATTTGTAAAATCCTTGAGACACCGTATAGCAAAAACTCTATTAGACACAATATTCTCTCTTTATTCATAATACAAAGATGGGAATTCTGAAGAAAGCATTGTCATTAAATTACTATACTTACTTTTCTGGTAATTGAATTAACAGCTTATCGTCATATCCTGTGATGCTTTGAAATTAGTTTAGATGGTATTTTTTAAGACCCCTTCTTTCTTTAAAATTCTCTGAACTGTCTCTAGGGGTTTTGTCTGCAGTACAGTTCTCAGTTTTGTCCTAGGTTAATCGTGGAGTTTTTCAATCTAAACTAACCTGTTGTTAAAAGACTGCATTGATCTCACAAAGCAAACTGAGGGTTGCTGGGGGGAGGGGGGTTGGGAGAAGAGGGGTGGGATTATGGACATTGGGGAGGGTATGTGTTATGGTGAGTGCTGTGAAGTGTGTAAACATGGTGATTCACAGACCTGTACCCCTGGGGATAAAAATATATGTTTATAGGGCGCCTGGGTGGCTCAGTTGGTTGGACGACTGCCTTCGGCTCAGGTCATGATCCCGGAGTCCCGGGATCGAGTCCCGCATCGGGCTCCCAGCTCCATGGGGAGTCTGCTTCCCTCTCTGACCTTCTCCTCGCTCATGTTCTCTCTCACTGTCTCTCTCTCAAGTAAATAAATAAAATCTTTAAAAAAAAAAATATATATATATGTTTATAAAAAATAAATAATTAAAAAAAAAGACTGCATTTAATTAATTTGCACGGTGAGTGCATAGTGGGTTTTGTTGCTACAGTGAGCAGAAATAGGCAAAAGCTGGAACCTCTTTCCTTCCTCTTTTTTTCCCCATGTGTATGTACATTTCTCCTCTGGCCTGGCCTGTGCCATGGCATAGGGAATTCTTACCGGTGAATAGCCACAAAATACATCCTCTGCCACGTACAATTTAAAAAAACATGACATTGAGGTATGAACGATGACCCAGTTTGCTTTCACTAAGGGTTACAGTATTATTTTCCACCAAGAAGACAGTGTTTGCTCCTTCAGAGCCTCAATTGCTCCCTGTTTGTAAATTATGAACCTTTGCCAATCTTGAGCTTCATTAACACTTATGTGATTATTTAGTTTTCTGAAATCGCAGCTTGCCCAATAAAACCCTCAGGATTGGAAGTGTTGAAGCAGTGCGGGCACTGGGAGAATTTGGCCATCTTGAGATAAATAATGAATAGCAGGTGTTTTCAAAATCTTCATCTAATATATAATTTATAAAAAGCTTCTACACTGCCATCAAGTCTTTGTTGAATAGCTAGAAGTTCTTCTATTGTACATATCGTGAATGTCAAATACCCTGGTGTATGGCTAGGTCTCCATGAACATGAGATTTATGGTATTATTGTTGACATTGTTATCGTCAACTGGATGATTGAATGAAATCACGCAGCATTTCAGTAGCAAGTTTTTCTAACTGTTTTGTTTTCCTAAGACTCAGTATTCACAGACCATATGTAGAAGCCTTTCAGCTCAGATAATGACAATTGCTGTTGGGCATAAGTTGAAATTCTGAGCAAGGGTGAGATGCACCAACTTCACCCAGAATACACTGAGTGATGTTGTTGGTAGTACAGCGATAGCTCTGTTTTACTTTTAACTTTTTGGTAAGATCTTTCTGGAGTCACGGCCAAAAGAAACCCTTTAAATATTTTGGTCTCATTTCATGATAGCTGCAGGTACTCTGCTGGCACTTTTTTTTTTTTTTTTTTTTGAGTCCTATAAAAGTCAGCTTCTACTAAATCCTGACTTAATCCTCCACTAAGTTAGAAGAGCTCAGTGGTTGGTTTTGTTTTTGTTTTTGTTTTTGTTTTTCCCAGGCAGGAGAGAGGTAGAATGGAGCAGAAGATCCCAGAGTTCTGCTTATCTGATTTGGATGTTTTTTTGAGCGCTCATTGTGTCTTGCCTCCCATGGGAAAGTCCGATTGGGACTCATTTTAACTTGAGCGACTGTTGGAAAAACCAAAAGCTCTCTACGATTCATAGTGACCTTGCTGTACTCTGCAGACTTCACTACTATGCCTCTAGACTGTGTCATTATTCAAATAGCAACCATGAGTAGGAAATAGAATCCTGGCTATTAAACATCAAACATGATTCCTTTGCATTTGAGCAGCAGAATTATTTTTGCACCAGTTATAAGCCTTGCCTATGAATTATTTAAAAAAATAAAATCTTGAGCTCTGAGGCATTTTTGAAAAATCTTTTATTACCACCATCGCATAAACATAGAAAGGAACAGATGTGTACTATCAAAGGTGAAACTCTCTTTCATATTTTAGAAGAAACACGGTGCATTGGCTTCTAAATATAGCTCATTTAAAAAATAGCAGAAAAAATGATATGTCGCAGGTGATTAAGGAAGTAAAAATTATGAAGAATCTGGTGAAAGGAGCCAAGAAGAATGTAGATAATTGAAAAGAATATGAATCTGGATATGGAAAAAAAAAATTAGCCTGATTTTCACACACACAAAAGGCCGGAAAAGAATAAAAGTCCCATTATTTTATCATTTTAAGAAAATTCTGTGCAGAGGGCCTCCATTGTGTACACGAAAGCCAAATGTGTCCCATTTTTGCTTAAGGGATGATATACGCATGGGGTTAAAGAGGCTGATGACCCAGGTTTCTAAGCCATTCCATTCTACAACTATTATTTAAAGTTAAAATGAATTTTTGAAAGCAACACATGTGACTAGCCAATTATTGATATATACTCTTCATGTGTTAGTTTTACATTTTATGCTTTTTTGTGTTTGATAGTATAAAAAAAACTTTTTCTCCTACAGATGGCCATGAGCGACACCACTCATTCTTAAAACACGCGCTCCAACTTCTATCCAGTCCTTATGCACGTGCGAGGAGGAAGCATGTTGTGTTTTAAAGGAGTCCTCATGTAGAATTTTAAGCACCTATTATAATGTTACAAAAAGAGAACTACAGATATTTTTCATCATCTATTCTAAGTAAAAGGATATATACCTGGAGAAATAAGCTAATTTAGTTTAAATCATCAAAAAACTCTTTAAAAGGAAACTCTCTGATACCCTGAGGATGACATGTTATAAATATCTTGTTATGTCCCCCAGGGTTTTCGATGCGCTGTCGCAGCCTGGGGAAATGTGGCCGGGGAGTGAGTGCTATAGTCAGCAAGGGCCAGGTGGGAAATCGTGCTTTTGAAGGAGTATACTTGTAGTGGTGAGTTACCACAGTCAACTTTCACCTCTGCCAAATGTGTGATTGGCTTAAGCTACTTATATTTTCAAATCTGTTAATTATTCACAGTTTTGGCAGAGCTGTTGTTTCACACAGTGTTGGTGGCTGTCATCCACCTTTTTTTTTCTTTTTTTTTGATGAGTTCCATGAAAGGGAAATTGGAATATTTTTTTTTTTCCTTCTGAAGCTTTTAATGATCCCACTCTAGTTTTTCTGAATTTGAAGCTATTGTACAGTTTTGTTAGGGAATAGGTGCTAACCTCCCAGCATAACCATTCTGTGGTTTTAAAAAATTACACCAAAACTGGCTCAGGGACACAGCTATGAAGGGGGGGGGGGGGAATTGATGGGTTCCAAAAGAGAAAAAGGAACAGAAAAAAGGAAGAGTAGATTTTGTGGTTGCAAGACTTAGGCTTTAGGGGACCCCATGAGGTTCACTGTTGCTGAAAGGGAGGAAGTATCCATTCATAAGTCTTGGTCCCTTACTACTGTATTTGGTATCATAATTTAAATGAATTCAGGGCTGAATGCGGGCATCAATCAGTTCCACATGTTTGATCAAATTTCCATTCTTGCCTACATAGTCCTTTCGAAAAGCTGACGTTAGTAGAGAGATGATAGAACTACTTCAGGAATACACATCGATCGGCCATTCCTGGCTGGTGGAGGGAAGTCATAAAGTTGACTCCATGCACTCTGTAATGAATGAAGTTGCAAGAGTGCGTAGATCCAAATAAGTGATAACCCCTTTAACACTACACAATCAATCCAAAAGTACTGTCATTGTTTGAAACATGTTGGAAATGCCTCTTCTATAACTTTGTATGGAAGAAGAATTTATGAGCTATGTTATATATAGCACGGATATGAAAATTAGCTTAATTATTTTGTTTACATTATTTTACAGGGTCATTCTGGCACCCAGCAGACTACCCATTTTATTCATGAAGGCTAGCTCTGATTTTTTTTTTCCTCTACAGTTCATTATGAAAATCCATACATATAGCCAAGTTGAAAGATTTTAAAACAAAGTTAGGCTCTACCCTAATGTTTTGCTACACAGTTGATTGATTTTTGGTAGTTTTCCCAAATTTAATTCACCCTAAAATAAAGTTTTCCCAATAACAACAACAACACACACACACACACACACACATACACACACACACACACACTCAGAAGGCGGCAGATAATTCCAAAACAGGAGTTTTGAATTAAAGATGGATCCAATTAGAATATCATTAAGATAGCTGAAGTACTTTAAAAAGGAGTCATTAATATCTAAGGTTAAGTTCAGGTGTACTTGCTTAAAAATTAGTCATATTATTTTAGAGACACACCTCATTTATAGCTTCAGCCGTGTCGTAACTTTATTTTAAGAATAGGTCTAGACATCTAAAAAGCTCATGAAAGTACTAAAGCTACATAATAAAAACTAGGTATATGGACTTGACAACAATAAAGATGAATTTATTTGTAACTGTTATGTGATACTTTTGACTCCCCATACTTCCTATAGTAATAAAAATGTGGTGAGCTCCTATAGGGAAGTACTGTTTTTAGTTATTCTTCCCTTGTTACATCATGGATTAATATTTAAAGATAGTATCTGACATAAACAGAGAATATTTATATTAAAACTGGTTCTAAAGTTCTTTGATTCAACAAGCTCTGAAATACTATCAAATATTTATTTTTGAAGGATGTTAATGTAGGTGTGAATGATAAGAAATGATCTTTGGTTGACCAACTTCTGATCCTTGGCAGTAATATTGTGGGCTTCTTGACATGTAAAAAACACCCATAAATACCAAATTCCTATAATCCTGGATTTGCTGGGTTCCTAACCCTTTACCTTCACCATCAGAATCCTTTAATACTTGGACACGATTTGGATATTATTGGAAATCCCTTTGACATGTGCTCCCATCTGAAGGACACATGCTATGTGGAAATGAAAACGAGGGAGAATTTTTCTTTTGGTAACATCTGATCTGACAGTGTGTTAAAGAATTCTGTGGGCACATTAATGCAAACAACATTTACATAAATAGCTTGGAAAGGTTATAGATAAACAGATTAAGAGAAAATTTTAGAATTGTAAACATAGACGAGACCTCAGAGAGACTATTCAGTTCAATCCCTCATATTTCACACGCAAGGTGGTGACGGATTACTCAGTAAGGTCAACAGGTAGTGTTGATTTCATAGACTTGCCTAAATTCACTAATATAATAAAAAGAAGAACCAAGACAAGAACATAAGACCCTTACCTTCCACTCTTGCTTTCTGACAACATGTCAAATGTTCCTAAAATAGGGTTTTAAAGAGTGTTTTACAGCTAAAGAGGCTGGGCCACCAAAATTAGCGAGTTCTGCATAGTGAGTGGCTGAGCTGAGATTTAATTCAGTCTGGCTGGTTGTAGCATCCACTCTTCTGATCACAGAGTAGAACTGCATCCGATTGAGTAAGTATGTGAATAAATGAATGAAAGAATGAATGAATATGGTAGGGAGGTCAAAGGAGCTGTGACTCACCAGACATAAGAGGCTGATACTAAATAATGAGTACACACTTTCAAGGAAAGAGAAGGTAAGGGCATTGTAGGTACAAAACATATATTCCTGAAAGTGCCTGGTCAGTTTGGGAACAATGGTGTTGCTAAAATAAGGGTTGTAGGTTGGGGAGTGGAAGGAAGTACAGTTTGGTTCAGGTGGTGGGGGCTGAGTGCGCCATATTATGAAATTTGAAATCAACCACCAATCAAATAGAAAAGGGAGAAAACTTACTGTATACTTGATACTTACTGGCTGCCAAATTAAAACATTTGTTTTACACACACACGCGCGCGCGCATGCGCACACATACACACGCACACACACACACACACACACACACACAGGCGCATGCTCTGTGTCTCTCTTATGAGGCACTTCCTACCGATGGCCAAAGGTCTCATTGCCAGCAAGTGGTGAGAGCTTACGATTGTGACCAATTTCATCTGATGAAGAAAGAGTTTGTTTTGACCCCACCTGGTTGCCAGCGGACAGTGGAAGTTTCGAAGCAGGGGTGGTGGGGCCTGATCACATACCTTTGGTTTGGGCCAGTAAGAGAAGAGCCAGGAAGGGTGGACCAGAGATGGGAGAGGTAGGCATCAGGGAGACCCTAGATACCCAGAGATACTCTAGACCCAGACGCACCAAAAGCTTTAACTAAGACAGTGGCAGCCGGGCTCCAAAGACAGTTCTTACTTGAAACTCTTTCCAAACTCCTTTTATACTTTATAGCCAGGGAATCCTTTGTCCGTACTGTGCTAACCCAGCCCTTGTGATATATCGGTGCTGGAGAACTGGGTCTTAGGGTATATCAGTAGTTGGCCAGGGTGTGGTGTTGATCCTTCCATGAGCAGATCTGGGGCATGTTGACATTTGTACACTCAGATGGTTTGTTTATGTAATTAATGATTAGTGCCTCTCACACAGAATATTAGCCCTCCAATTAGTGTTCGTTGAGCTGGATGGAATGCCCATCATTGGCAAAGGGGGTTTACAACTGTATCTAGTCTGACAGAGCTCAAAAATTTCCGTTGCTGTTCATGGCTCAAGATGGCAGAGGACCTCTGAATTCTCTGAAATAGAAGGAAACTGATGCTTCTCAGAGGCCAGTTGTGACCAAATTATTTTTCCCATGTAAATTTCCGCTACCTTAAAGAACATCACATGATTACAATTTTAGGAGTTTTTCTGTTCTTTCATTTTTCTTTAATGGGTACAAAACTATGTGAGTAAATCAGAAAAAAAAAAACTGTTAATTTAATAGCTCCTGTGTTGTTTCTTCTTTAAGAATACATTTTATTTATTTATTTAGGTATTTGAACTGTATTTAAATTAGTTTCTGTTTTAGTTTTGTATTGTAGTATGTTTAAATTAGTTCTCCTCTGTCTAA
Source organism: Mustela nigripes (assembly GCF_022355385.1). NCBI lineage: Eukaryota > Metazoa > Chordata > Mammalia > Carnivora > Mustelidae > Mustela > Mustela nigripes. Next base: position 125,836,663 of record NC_081559.1, on the reverse strand, counting down.
AACCAGAAGGTCAATACATAAGGGCTTTATGAGTTATTGCTGAATATTTTTCTGAAGGGGGAAAAGAAAAACACTTCAGCAATTTACAGAAATGTTTCAGTTTCTTTAATTTTTAGCCTAAAGGGAAAATTAGTGGGTTGCCAGAATGAGGTAGTTAGGGTAATGATAAGAGAGAAATGAGGAAAAATGGACAAAGGAAGGACATTATCCTGTTGGAAGGATAATGAGAAGGAGCAAGTAATAAAGAAAGGAGGGTAGCATTAATGAAAATGAGCAAGAAAATGCATTGTGCATAGGGAAATAATGAGGATATAAGCAAAAATCCTAAAATCTTTTCTCACTCGGCTGTATGTTTATTCTTCACTGTATCGGGAAGTATAGAGCATGACTGAATAGTAAGCCATCCAAAGCAACTGTGGTAAGAAACAAAAAGAAAGAAAGAAAGTGTAACAATAGTTCTTTCGACTGAATCAGCAGTCTTTTAGATTCGTTAGAAGACAGTTTGGAAAAATATTTGATAATTGTTGCTTTCAGTCATAACAGGGATGTGAACAATACACTTTCTATTCATATCAAATCCGTTAGATTAAGGTTGGTTGAGTTTGACATTCTTTGCTTAATCAAGCTTGCTCATACTTTTTTAGATATGTCCCACTAATGAATGATTGATGTGAATTGATATAATGTAGGATTACCATGGCACAGTTCTTGAGTGACTTCAGTGTATTTTGGGAATATTGTTTTAATTCTAAAGCAGGGAAGGGAGGTCAGAGGTCATTTAGCCCAACTGTCATTTCATAAATGAAGAAAATAAAATCCTAGAGAAGTTAAGTGCCTTTGCCTAAGGCCCGACGCCTGTTAGGAACGGCCAAAGAATTAGTCACATACTCCCAGTCCAGTGAGATTTCATCACACCACACAGCTCCAGATCTTAAGGCAGTCATGGGGAAATACACGGAGATTCAGAAAAACAAAAACCAAAACCAAAAAAACAAAACAAAACAAAACAAAAAACTTCATTCCCGGGGCGCCTGGGTGGCTCAGTGGGTTAAGCCGCTGCCTTCGGCTCTGGTCATGATCTCAGGGTCCTGGGATCGAGCCCTGCATCGGGCTCTCTGCTCGGCAGGGAGCCTGCTTCCTCGCCCTCTCTCTCTGCCTGCCTCTCTGCCTACTTGTGATCTCTCTCTGTCAAATAAATAAATAAAATCTTTAAAAAAAAAAAAAAACTTCATTCCCATTTTACTAGGCAACTTGCTATCGGCTTCAAAATGGAGCAAACCCAAGGGAAAATGAGTGAACATTTTTACAAAGAACAAATCAAAGATGTCCATGAAGGGAGAAGTGTGTGGTATGGGAGAATTAGTACGTATAAGAGCCAAGAATCCCGTCTCTAGGGTCCCTGCTAATTAGTGAGTTTGGCCAGATAGCAAATAGCTTCACATTGTGGGGTTGCGGGGTTGGGGGGGTGGTTCTGCAGGTTCTAAGAGGCGGAGGCTGAATCTGATGAAATCAGAGGTTTCTTCCGGCTTTAAAATTCTGCTGTAATATTATGGGTGCCAATGATAACCTCAAGTTTTAAGGACTCTAGTGGTTTCTGCCTTATCAAAGTGAGGAAAAATAAGTAGTGTTCTCTCTCTGCAAGAGCTTCTGTTGAGAAATGATACTATTGGCTAAAAATCTCAGATGGAATGTGAGAAAAATGTTGATAGCTCAGCCCTACCAAAGGGAGGAGATAGCACATTCAAAGAACACATTTTTGATTGTAAACCACACCAAAAAAAAAAAAAAAACTGACCTTGTTGTCATTCTGGAACTATCCTCTACCTTCTGGGTCTTACTCGGACATTTATCTGGCTCACAGTAAAGTTTAAAACTTTCCACCACAACATACCACCATAGATTTGTGTAGAGAACTTAAATAGTTGCCTTTCTTTAGAACAAAATATGTTAACCATTATGCCAGAATGAAACTTAATATTTTAAAGGCTTTTGTTAAAATAAATTGCCTGAATTCACCATTATAGCTTTGGCATATGCTTAAAGCAGGTATACATGAAAAAAATTCCAGGTGATTCATATTGGATACCTAATTCAGGATTTAATTAGGGTCACATTGGTGTAAGCAAATTCTTCCATGGACAGGTGTTACATTGCAGAGTCATAGATCAGAGGGTGCTCTCTAAACCCCACCAGAAGCCCTCATATTTCATGACTGTCCCATGTCACATTACTATGTCAGATCCTTTTTCAACATTAAGACAGAATAGATGAACATACAAATTAGGCGTGTTTTTGGAATCTTAAGAAAGGAAAAGTAGCACATTAGGATAACAGAGAAGAAAACAATTTGACAAGAACTTTTTAACAAAGAGCATGAAGAAAGGCTTAGAGCCAAGAAGGGGGAGAAGAAACTTTATTTTCATTGTTTTAAGTACAGAATTATGAGTCTAATAACATAACCTGTAACAATTTGTAAGAAGGAAGTGCAAGTCAATAGAGGATCAATTGGAATCTATGATGAACTTGACCGAGACCTTAAAAAAAGGACAGAAAATGGGGCGTCTGGGTGGCTCAGTCAGTTAGGCAGCTGCCTTTGACTCAGGTCATGACCCCGGAGTCCCAGAATCCAGTTCTGTGTTGGGATCCTAGCTCAGTGGAAGGTCTGTTTCTCCCTCTGCCTGCCTCTCCACCTGCTTGAGTTCTCTTTCTTTCAAATAAATCAATAAAACCTTAAAAAAAAAAAAAAATCAAGTGAGAAATACTATACATTCATGAAAAGTAGAAAAGGGAACACGTGAGCATCCAATAATGTGTGAAAACACATGTAGTAATATAATCGGAGAGGGCCAAGAGGCAGGCATATTGTTGATAGGAAAATGTCGCAGTTTCTTGTTCCTTGACTCTAACCACAAAGCCATAATCAGGAAGCCACACTGGAAGATGGTTCTGATAGTTGGGAAATGACTCAAAAAGCCTGCCCAGCTCTTGATATAGATCCTTGGCTATGTAAGGTATTGCCAACTATTAGTATAGCAGGACCATTGTTTTGAGGAAGAGGAGAAACACAAAATGACTCAGAAAGGACACCACGCCAAGGGTCTATGTGTTTTAAAGGATAGGAAGATGGTCCAGGCAAAAAATAAAGCAGTCCATTTAACTTGGACCTTATCAGGATAAATAACATTAACATCTTCAGAGTAACACCCGCACATGTACACACACACCAAATTTATGAAGAACAATTTATACCCATTTTAATAGAAGTAATGAATAAAGCAATTTCATCCTCTAAATAGGATAAATATAATAAACACTGAGAGCCAGAATAGAAGAGAAGGGTAAATTACCTAATACATCTGAATGGGACTTCATTTCATTGATCGATGTATAATAGTTTTATTCACGATTTAGGAAAGAGCCTCACTACTACGCATAAATGAACTGCTGGTGGAGGGTCTGGTTAGAAGGTGTTTTATGGATTTCCAAAATTCATACCTACCATAGAGACAAATGTGGTCCTGAAACTACTGCAAAGTCAAATGGCAATTTTCTGTAAGTTGCAGAATGAGGCAGAGTAGAGATAACAAAGTATTCCAGGGTGAGCAGGAAAAGAGTCTGTGCAGCTGGGCAGACCCAACTCTGAGCTTCTCTCTCTGTTCCTTGAAGTGCAATCTTCATCTCCATCAGGCAAACGATGTCGTTTCCAAGAGCGATCAGCTGTTTCTGTACTAGATCCCTTTAGATCTTGTGTTCCTTTCCCACTTCCCACACCATATCTCCTTCCTCCAGTTGCCTTATCCACACTTAAAAAGTCAATTCAAAGCCCACTTCCATCTGGAAGCTTTCCTAAGATCCTTCTCCCACCACCCAAGTTTGACTTGCATGCCATTTGCTGATTTTCTGGAATATTCTGACCAGGATTGCCGTGGACACAATATAATGTGATGGTTTGGGGCAGAGACTAGCACTAGTGCCTGGACTGAGAGGCTAGTTCAGACCAAGGGAAGTTGTGTTACTCAATGTTTAGCTCTCTGGGCCATTTCTTGTGGATAAAAGTAATAGTTTCCTGGGGTTGTTATCGATGCTAAAGTGAGTTCATATTTGTAAACCACAAGAACAGTATTGCCTACTGGTGCACAGCAAAGCCTGTAAGTGTGGGCTCTCTTCAGCACCCTTGCTTACATATATATATATATATATATATATATATATATATATATATATATATTTGTCATCATTATTATGATGTTGACTTGTTACTCACACCGTGCTATATGTGGCTGATCTCAGAAAAGAGGTCTCCTGTCATGCCATTTTAGACTTCTTATCCTCAGTATCAATCATCCTTGGAACACAATGTTTTTCATTAAATGATTTGTAGAGTAGGTGAATAAATGTTGGAAGAGAGGGGCCATTTGCTGGCTCTTCAGAGATTATATGTCAACAATGGAATTTGCTTCTTTTTCTTAAGCAAATCTAATGTAGGAATGGAAATTAGACATAATCTGGTAATTACTGGTTTACTGGAGTCATTGTAACTGTTAGGAGTCATCGTAACCGTTACAAAGTGATTGGTTCTAATTTTTGACTGCACGCAGTTAACGTTGCTTAGCAATCGGATCCATTGTTTTATTAAATTAAGGATGGGGGCTCATATTTTTATTTTAACCTGTTAGTACTACAGAGGAGAACACGATGTGGGTTAAGGCAGCAACAAGTAGAGAATGTATAATCAGTGGTCAGAAATGTGAACCAGAGGACATACAAAAAAATGTCCATGGTAGGTGACAGGAGAGCACTGTTAGTAGTGAGGGCATGCTGCCCTTTCCCTCTGTCTGCTGAAACGCTTCCCCGTTGTCCCTCCTCTCAGTCCCCCCTTCCTCCTGCCTCCTACTGTTGTCCCGCCCACCCTTCCTCCCTACCCTCTTCTCTACTACTTATGGACTGTGAGACTCAGAGCTGGTTCTTCACCTCTGCGTGTCTACACATGCCCATCTATAAAATGGGATAATAACCATTCCTACCTCCTAGAGTTGTGCAGATAAAGCAGGTTCATATTTAGAAGACTCGGGGTGGTGTTTGGCACATAATCAGCACCAAACATGGATTTGTTTTTATAACTCTTACCAGCTTTTCTGTCTCCACTTGGTCGTTTTCTTCTCCGGCTCTAAAAGTCCAAATGCAAAAATTCAATGATGGTGGATTGCTGGAGCGGAGGTGGGCTTGTTAGGAATCCATCTTTCGATTTGCTCAGGTTGGGGGGTGTGGCAGGGGGCCTCTTTAGTTGGGCTTCCCTACTTTCTGCACTCAACAATGGGCCCATCTTCTTGGATGATAGTGTCACACCAACCAATAGAACCAAGCCATTCTGTTTTCATTCTTAAGGAGGCAGGAAGTTATGTAAAGCATCGGTTTCATATGTAATACATGTCAAGAATTATTTGTTTCTTGCTGTGAGAGGGGGGTGAGTGTGGGGGCCGGGGCAGGGTATATAGGGGAGGCTGGTCACACCTGTTGCTCGGTATGTGGTTGAACCGCCACGTTGCCTTGCCCCCACGTCAGAGTCTGCGTCTTGGCAGCACTTTGTGTAGTAATTATAGTAGAGATTACTTTAAAATAGGACTGGCATAGATTTCAATCTTATCTGGTAACAGTTAACTTATTAATGATCGTTTTGGCCTGTTGGCAGCCGTTCTGTCTTTAAACTGTGAGAGAGATACAATCTCTTGAGCTGTAAGGGATAAGTAATTGGATGGGAGACCATGAAGAACTCCTGGGCATTGCGGGAAGTGTTTCCCAGAACCCGGCCTCTGTCCGTCAGACTAAAACAACAGTTCTGACAGCCGGTGGTAAGTTCCCTTTGTAGCTGGTACATGTGCAAATCAACATCTTGGGCACTTGAGTTTTTTTTTTTTTTTTTGGCTACATTTGCTTTCAGTTTGCTTCCTGGAGGATTCCAGGGATTTTCAGGCTGAAAGGGCACAGCCATTAAGAAATGACCATGGAAATAATTTGAGATGTGCTAACCAACTGCCATCAGTGGAACCATTCCACCCTGTTCTCCTTGCTACCAGAAGATATACTCTCTGGACTGAATATTTCAAGAGGCTAGACAGTCCTCTTGGAGTGCCATCTTTATGTATATCCTAGTGTTGGCTTTGCCTTAAATCATTTTCTTCCACTGACATGGTGGAGTGATTGGACATATAATTTTGACTTGCCCTGATTTTGTAAGACCCTCTTGTTCTACAGGAGCTACTCCTTCTAACTCAAGGCTCATCAAACGTATATGTTCATGTCTGGGATAAATGCCAGGAGGTCCCTTCTTTCTTGCAGAAGTGGCAATGGGGCCTAGTTTCTTTTTTAAAGCATGGTAAAATGACACACAACTTAAAAATTACCCCTTGGACGATTTTTAAGTGTATGGTTCAGTGACGGTAAGTACATTCACATGGCAGCCCTCACCACCACCCTTCTCGAGAACATGTTCGTCATCCCAAATGAAACTCTGTCCCCATTAAATAATGACTCCCCATCGTCCCTTCTACCAGCCCCTTTTAACCACTGTGAAGAGTTCGTTTTTAAGAAGTGTTTTTTGGTTGGTTTGTTTTGGTTTTTACTAGCTGTGATCTCTGCACTAAAGGACCTCATAGGGGGAAGAGTCCAACCGTTTGGGGGCCATGTTCTACATCCTCTGTAGACTCACAATGGGATGTGCCCAGCACACAGAGAGAAAGGGCCTCATTGTCCTTTGTGATCAGGACACGCTTCTTGGAACAGACATCCAAACTGCATCTTCACTTCTCTTAGCCTTGGTTTCCTATAAAAAATTGGAATACCATTTACCTTCTAGGGTTTGGGGTATTTTTAAAGGAAATAATATCATTTAAGCACCTAGCACAGTACGTGGCACTGACTAAGCAACTGTAAGGGTTAGCTTTTGTTATTACTGAGGAAAGTGTAGAAATTAGCTGAAGGGTGAGACACCGAGAAGCGCAAAGGTTCAGCGCAACTGGAGCAAAGGTTCAGAGGCATCACAGTGCAAGGGCTGAAAAGAATATTCATAGAGTTACTATAATAGTAAGCGATTTCCATCTTATCTTAATGATTTGATTTTACTATGTTACAGCTCCTCTTATAAAATTAAAGTGACCCCCCCAAGATTAAATTAAATTACAGTGACCCTGAGAGAACTCTAGATTTTTCCTTAAATGTTGCCTTCCCCAGTATCTCGGAAAGAGATATCGAACTGCTTAAGGCAACATCCTCGAAGTCATCTCTGATCCCACATTTTCTCCCCTTCACCCCTCTATGTATCTCTTTCCTTCCTGCTCTGAGAACCACTCCCCTGCAGCCATCCCAGGAGAGCAGCCCACCTGGATTGCTGCAGAAACTTCCTAAGTTGTCCCTTTGCTTTTCCTTGGACTCCTCTCCATCCCTTGTCCACCTAGAAGACGAGAGGGAAAACACAAAGCAGAGTGTGTCACTGTTTTGCATACAACCTTCCAGTTCCTTCGCACTACCCTCAGCGGGAAAAATCCAATTTTATCTCATGAAATGCAAGGCCATGCATTTTCCTGCCCTTGTTCATCTCTCCAACCTCATTTTGTATTTTTCTCTGGTGTCTTTATTTATTTTTAATGTTCCTCACAGCAGCCAAGCGTATTCCAACCTCACGGATGCCACCATCCTGCTTCTCAGGCTGGCATGGTCTTCCTTGAAGCTGTCTCATTGTCATTCAGTTCTTCACCTAAATGTCACCTCCTCAGAGAGTGGCCTCTCTTGACCATCCAATCTAAAATGTCCCCACACTTGAGTCTCTATCCTTAACACGTAGCTTGGCATTCTTCATAGATTTGTGTGCTTGGAAGTTTATCCCATTGGTTTGTTTATCTTTTGAAATGTCTCTCTCCTCCCCCTGGATCTTTAACTCCTTGAGAACAGAGACATGCCTTATCTTTTTGTTCACTAATTTAGACCCAGTGGTTAAACAGTGCTTTGAACATTGTATGTGCTCAGCAGGTATTTGCCAAATAAGCCCATGAATCCCACTCAAATCAATGAACAGTTGACTTGCGCCCAGCGCATGTAAAGCATGGCACTGCCACGGGCACTAGGGTGAGAAAGGTCTAGATCTCGTCGTAGAAGTTTTTAAATTCAACAGAGTAACAACAACAACAACAACAAAGCTATATCCACTTGCTGTTAATTTGAACTCATGAAATATCAAAACTAGCTATTTTCCATAATGTCTCAAGCTGATCACCTAGCTCCTGTCTAGTTAATCTTTCTCTCTCTCTCTTTCTGTTTCAACCATGGCCTCTCTTGCTCTTCCTCTCCTGTCTAACTGCAACTCTTGGTTGACCCATAAGCACACAGAAAAAGGTACTGCTTGTACCCCCGATCATTCCTTCTTTGCCTCTGG
>NC_081559.1:125823238-125825738 GCF_022355385.1 Mustela nigripes | reverse complement strand
TGTCCCAATACTATCCATTTGCTGAAATAGCCAGAAGCATATATCATGATTTTTTTTTGCAAACAACCCATTTTCCATGTCTAAGAAGATAGAAAAATATATAGTTTCTAAGCCTTTGTAAAATAAGCCATCTTTCTGAATTATGGCTCCGAACAAAGAACATTTCATTTTTGTAGTTCTTATTATAGTCATCAGTTTTAAATTAAGAGTTGGAAATACATGCCCAGGATATTTATAAATTTCCTTTTAAAAGGGGGGGAAACCCTTGTTTTCTTAAGTGAAGGATGATAAGTCAGGCACAAGTGGGCCGAACGTGTAGCTGTTCTTTTAATTATGGGAATAAAAATATTTTGATTAGCAATATAAAAGGACTTTCTTATGAAGGGGGGAACCTACTGCTATTTCATACAAATTCATGGTAATAGATACAAATCCATATAGTTCATTCCAATGCTTAGTATATCATCTGTTAATGAAGTCATGCTTCGAAAGATTTCAAAGCTGTTTCTGCTTTGAACAGAGTTGTAAGACCTGATGATGGGGAGTCGAAGCCTAATAATTCACCTGGAATTGCCATGAAATATGAGGCCCCCCTAAATTTAACTGGCTAACAAGCACGTGACAAAGAGCAGCAGGTCAGAGTTACTCAAGGAGGGATCTATTACCCTTTTCAAATATATAGAAGTCTCTATCCATCTGATGAGGATCATATGTATATGGGTAACTCCTTGTGAGGCTAATGGGAGTTCACCAGAAATATCCTTTGTGCGCTTCTGGGCAATGGACCAATCTCCTGAGTGTATTGTGAGTGATGAGACTATTTCAACGAAGTCCATAAAATATCAGATTGAGCAAAGGTAATAATTCCTTCATAAATGGCTTAATGATGAGACGGAACATGAAAAGATATAAATCTGTGTGGCAAATCAAGAACATTTTAGAAAGGTACTTAAACTCAAGCCAGTTGGTGCTGTCAAACAGGGTGCTTTGGAAAATAAACCCATTTCCTCATTTTGAATTGTCTTGAAGTCACTGAAAAATTAAAACAAACTTGTTCGTACATAAAGACACAGTTCATGGGACTAACGCTGAAACAAAAACAATAAACTGCAAAAACATCTGCAAATCTCCAAGATCCCATTTTTTTAATTTGAAGTCCAATTAAAAGCCGATTTCATGGTCTGTAATTTGAACATCTCTTAGATCCAGAGATATATCTGTGTCCCAGAGATGTTTTCTATATATTTTTATTATATTTATATATAATATTATTTATATATGTGTGTATTTATAATATTTATATTCATATTTGTATATCGCATATAAATATACAATATAATAATTATAAATATATTACACATGTATTTAATACATATTTTATATATTTATGTAATATATATTTTATATACTTATATATGTACATATATGACATATTATAGATGGATAACTTATGTTATATATATCATAATAATTTTAAATATGATCTATGAAATTTTGACCTTCTCAGTTAACTAGTGTTTTACTAGCCAGTTATGACCCAGAGCCTAGGCGTACATAACCTGGACACAACTTTAACATTGAACCAAAACCCAGAAGTGTTTCCGTTGTAGATTGCACCCAGTCTGTTTCTTTAACAGGTTGTAGCTTTCATGGTGAGACCGCAAATGGAGATGTGCAAAGGTGCAAAGAGGGAACTAGCCAGTGGAATCATGGTAATCATGGGAGCCTCCAGCAATCACCACCCCCCGCCCCCAACACACACCTTCCAACCCCTTCTCCATGCTTCCCCCTTGCCTTCTGGGCTAATCACAGGGACATTTTCTGTTTATTTGTTTGTGTGTTTGGTTGTGTTTTTATAGCAATTCTGTAGCTGTATCAACTCGCTTCATGTTCTCATGTAGATTTTTGCGTCCAAATATTGGGTGTTCTTGGAGCAAGAGACACAGAAGACTAACATTTGTTACATATCAGAACTTAAGTGAAACACATTTCTTTCTGGCAACCTGAAACTTGGCGAAGTGAAATTTGGCGAAGTGAAATGATAAAATCACCCTATCTAGTACATGGTACCCGAATGTCACTCACATGGCAAGTGCTGTTAATCGCATTTCTTGGTGTCCAAGAGTTACAGACTTCTAGGATTGACATTGATCTTATAAACTTTCTTATCCAAACCCAGATTGCTAAAGGAAAATAGCCATTTCTCAAATCAAAAGAGGAATTCACGGAATCTATAGCATGCTGCGTGGTGCACACACCTGTAGGCAGGAAAAAGGGACCAGATGAACCTCCACTCCCATCCTTGTTTTGTTGCTTTTAGGGGGAACAAATGAGGTAGTCTCATTCACGACATTCCTTTTTCTGTTGCTTTCCTTACACGCGCCTCAGTGTTTCCTGTTGGTTCATGACTTTTCTGGTCACTAAAATCCTACCCTTGAGACACAAAGAGCCACTTTGAGGTAAACTATTAAAGGCATAGAACTGTAGACTATCCCAATAT
>NC_081559.1:125699559-125823138 GCF_022355385.1 Mustela nigripes | reverse complement strand
ATATATATATATATATATATATATATATACATACATATATATATACACACACATACATATATATGTTTTTATATACATATATTTATATATATAATGCATATATATGTATATGAAGTATATGCAGACTTTGCAATTTCAGTATTGACTTGTGGTTGAATGAATAAGTGAAGAAATAAAATTATGTGAGGCGAGTCTCAACCTCACGGATAGCTTTGAAGGAGTGAAGATCTTGTGCGTAATCTTTTGTCTTACTGTGTTCACTCTTGATACTGACTGCCCTGAACGTCTGTACCACTCATGCAGCACGCCTGTCACTATCGGTTCAATTCTATTCAGTCAGCATTTCTGAGTACCGGCTCATTCCCGGAACTCCACTAGTCCTAGGCATAAAATGGGAGCAAGGGAAGGACCCTGTCCTTAAACTGCCCTCTTCCTCGGGGAGGTAGTCCTATGAGCGCAGATGCTGCTACAGACATGCGCAGTAACGATGACGGGGATGAAGTGGGAGGGGCACACATGAAGTCCTGCGGGAGCAAAGAGCTGGTGTGCTGAGAGGATGTCTGAGTGGTAGGCTAGAAAGGTAGGCTGAGATCGCATCATGAAGGCTTTGTGAGCCTGGCTAAGACATACAGACTTTGCCACCTTATTTGTGTAGGAATATTACCTCCCGGGCTGGGTAATTGTGAGCCTCCGGGAAGCAGGATCGAGCTTCAATCTCATACTGGTGTACAGTCAGTGCTTAATGAATATCTGTGAATTAAGTTAAATAAGTAACTGGGGGATTTACTGACAGTATAAGCTTACCATTGCTTGCTTGCTTGCTTCCTTCCTTCCTTCCTCTCTTTCTTTCTTTCGATTACCCCCACACCCAACACACTCACACACACACACACACACACACACACACACACACCCATACCGTAATAAGTCTCACTTAAGAAATAACGTACGTTCAGGGAAATAAGGTGGGTTCCTCCTGGGAGGGGACTTTCAGGTCAGCTCACCAAAATGCAAATCTTACGATATTATACTGAGCGACTTGCCCCAAACCTCAACACTAAGGACCATCAGGGCTGTGTCCTGGGTCTTCGGAGTCCAAGTCAAGTATCCTTTCTTCTCCACCATATATTTATTAATTTTTTTCAGAAATATCACGAAAAATCATATTGCTTAAACTTTTTCCCACTGGGAGTGTATTTTTATATCAAAGGCGATGAAGATGCAATCCATGTTTCTGTGCTTGTGTACTGACTGTACACCAGTATGAGATGCTAGGCTGCTAGACTTTAAACTGTAAAGGCATTTCAATGGCACTATCATTTTCTGCTAATAGTTCATATTAAAAAACACTTTCATATTACCTTTAATAGTTTCATTAGTTGAAAGCTTTGTCAAATTTAACTCATTGGAGAATTTTATGCACTTTCATATATTCTAAAAAAGTGGATCTTTGGACATGGCGTCACTCTAAATTGCATGGGATAATAATGCCCTCACTTTTCAGAGCTTAGACAGCCCCCCCCCCCACTTTGGAGGAAGAAATAAAGCCACACACACAGAGATTAAAATGTAGCAGCCAGAAGAGATATAATCCACATTATCTGAAACTCATGTTCTATACACAGTCTAGCTGCATTCATGATAAGGTTTCCTAGAGCACTGTGTTTAGAAGCAACTAAGTCTGATGAGGGTTGGTTGTTGGTTACTAGTGTCAGACCCGTAACTGACCACAAAAACGTGACATCCTCATAGGTATGTGGGATCCTGAAAAACTGTTTTAAACATAATCACTTCTAAGAATGTTCAAAGCATCAAGGCCTGTAGCCATTGATACAACCCCAAGAATATATTTAGTAAGCCCCTGAGAATATCATTCTTTTATGGCAGATTATAGCAATTTATAGTCCAACAAAACTATGCTGAGGAGGCTTTTTAGAAAGTGATAAATTGTATGCTATCATTTGAGAAATATTTATATCCAGAATGCTTAAAATGCTTTCAAAGATAGGTTATTGCTGAGGTGTATACAAGTAAAAGACAGCTGCCCAGACAACTTCTCTCTCAGTACTTACTAAATGCTTTTTATATGTCAGACCCTGTTAAATATCAGGACATTACAAAGATTAGGAAGTATGAGACCTGCCTTTGAAAAGTTTGCTGTCCATGGGAAGAGACCTAATATGTAAGGTAAACTCAACCACAAGGAGAAAGACAACACTGTGTAGTGATTCAGAGGGCTTTCCCAGAAGGATTTGGGCAGTTCTTTCCTTCTCTTCTCTTTCTCCTTTTGCCTCTCCTCCCCTCCCCTTCCCTTGGCTTTCCTTTTTCCTTTCCTTTTCTTTTTTCTCTTCCCTTTCATTATTTTTTTCATTACCCCTAATGATGAAATACAGTTTTGGTTAAAGTAGAAACTATGAACTCTTTTCTTTCATATGCTTAAGTTGAAATTCTCTCCCGTGTCCCCTTATAACATAGCAGAAAGTCAGAAGTGTGATGAGTTCAAATACACTTCATTTTTTTTTTCCCCCAAGCTTAAGCTCTTGTGACCAACAGAATGGTTATGGTCACTTTGGGATGTGACACTTTATTGGAAGGAAAGAAAAACCTTTATTTGGTGCAACAACAGCAGCAACAAAATCTGTCTTTGACTCTATATTGTTATTCCCATTTTATAAATGAGGAAAGCAAGACTCAGAGAAGCTAATAAGTTGGTTTGGTATTTGGCAGTAATGCCTAAGCCCAGAAAATAAATCTAACTGACTTAACACCACATTATGATAGTCAAGACTTCTCAAACTGTGGGAAAATAACAGGGTCTTTGTTTTGGAATACAGTGGAAAGAACCATTGCACTGGATGAGTTTTTTACTGAGTGGACTTTGAACGAATCCCTTAACCTCCCTGGGTGGGTTTCTCCAGCTGCAAAATTAAAGGATTGACTAGATGAAACACAGAAGTATTTTTTTTTATTCCTTACATGATTCTCAAATATTAAAAACCAGAGTAGTCATAGAGCACCTTTACAATGGTTTTTAATAAGAGCAATCTAGCAGGTAGTTTCTTACTTCATGAGAGTCTGAAAGACCCATGCAACACTGTAATTAAGATTGTGGGTTATCACAGTAATAGGCATTGGGAGGACATTAAGGGTGTACTAAACCGGATTTGTGAATTATTCTTAAAATGGCATAAATGCATTAAATACATGTAAGCTAAGCTATGGGCTCAAAGGTTTTCTCAAAGGCCCCCATTTCTCAGCAAGATGGGATCTCAAAGCAGGTTTGCTGAACATCATTAGTATAGAACTTCAAACAGCGCATAGTGGAAATCACACACCACTGAGATTTTCATAATTTAAACATAACTGTCAGTGAAAGGAGTTTGAGTTCATAATGATGGCTGGTGTTCAGCCACTTGGGAATGGCGGGTGTGCTTTCCATAGATGCTTTTCACCTTTCCCCTCCGACTAGAGTAGGCGAGGTCTCCTTGCCAAACTGTGCAACAAGCTGGCCTTTGCCTAGTGCCTCGAGGTCATAATGTCCCTCTAGGCACAGCCAACAGCCAAGGCCGTTGTGTGTAGTATTTGGATCTGCTAGCCTTTTACACCAAGCCCCGATAGCCCGCCTGTTCGATTTTACTTTGCAAAGTGTCTGTCCTCATTTTTAACTCCCATGCCTGTGGACACTGCCTCCACCTAGACAGCTCAGGTGACACCTCGCTTACCATGAGGGCACCCGTGGCTGTGCTTCAAGGGGCAGAAATAGTTGAAGGAAAAGCATCTCGATCTCCGTGCTCCCTAAAAGCTAAGATACAAGTCGGAATCAGGTATAATGCCATCTCCACACAGCCTGCGTCGAGGCAAAGGAAGAGGCAAGGATTGAAGAGGTGGCTGCACATGGGTTTGAATCCTGGCTGTGCTGTTACTGGCTGTGTGAAATTATGGAGGATACGGAACCTCTCTCATTTTTTTTTTTTTTAAATCTGTAAGTGGGGTCTAGAAAGCTAACCTCACATAGAGTTGTCGCATGGATGAAATGACTGTAAATGGCTAGTGTGGGACGTGGTGTCGAGTCCTTGGTTGGATGTTCTATGCTGGTCCTTCCCCTCCATTAGTGATATTCTAGCAGACCATTGAAATGAACATGTTAAGTTAAGGACTGAGAACATACCAGTGAAATTAGCAAATCTCAAACCGAGGAAATGATGGTTCATCTACACCTTCTCCATTTAATCTCGGGCACAACTTAAATTTCCTCATGAAAAATGGCAAAAATTCAGAGGGGGGGGGGTAAGTGATAAATGGCTTCTGTAATAATCACTGCTTAGAAATATAAATGATTTTGTAACAGAAAGCAACATGATACAAATAAGACTTTTAAAATCCCTTCCATAAAGACTGACTAGATGATAATTTTGGTGATTTTTTTTCTTTCCCTCCTTTATCACCTAATAAAATTTAATGGAAAGTTTTGAAAAAAGTTAAGAAAAAGATACTCTTAACCCAGGTGTGATGGTTGGAATTTCAATCATAATTTTGGCTCTCTGTATATTTGAAAGAAATCAAAATAATAGAGAGCAGTATGTAGTAATTAGTAAGAACGGCCTGTGAGAGTCACCTTGTTTTAGAGAACCATTTTAATATTTGAGAAAACCAATCTATTTTTGTACTTTGGACATCTTCCAAATTACGGTTCCCATAGAGACTTTTCCCTGTAGGATGACCTGCTCACTTAAAAAACAGTCTCGGATTTTTTTTTTCCTCCCTATGGCTGTATAAAACCTATTGCTTGGCAAAATTTCAGAAGTGACCTTTCTTTTCTGACAACAGATGGCAGTGTTTTCAGGGACAATAGCCTTGTATTTATTAGCTACTAAGAAATCTTACACTACATTTCTCTTTCAAACCACCACCTCCTCCATCAGGAACTGGTACATACAGGGGCAATTTTATTTCAGAGGATGTTTTTGTCAACGAGGAAAAAAAGGTTGGAATGAATTGTCCCTTTGTTAGAAAGTTTTAGATACATTTTCTGCTATTATTTTTGTTTAGAGAAATTAAATTTTGTAACTCTACCCTTCTAATAAAAGGGGAAACTTCCTTTGTATATAGGACTAATTAATATTTCCTAAACTATAACCTACAGATACATATTTATGGAAAATATTGCTACTTTAAGCTGATAATTATCAGTTTATAGTTTTACCATAATCCACTATGCTTATTTTATGAAGGTATGGTAACACTCTCATTCTCTCATTCTTTTTTTTTTTTTAAGATTTTATTTATTTATTCAACAGAGTGGGAGAGACAGAGCACCAGCAGGGGGGGGGGGGGGGGGTGCAGAAGGAGAAGCAGACTTCCTGCTGAGCAAGGAGCATGATATGGCACTCAATCTCAGGACCCTGGGATCATGACCCCGAGCCGAAGGCAGAGGCTTAACCCACTGAGCCACCCAGGCACCCCAACACTTTTGAGATAAAACTTAAAAAGAAATCCTAAGATGTCTGATGATATAACTAGCTAATCTTTTTTCGAATACGTTCTTGGCATTTGGGAGCTTTGATGGGAACTGTATCTTAAATACTCTGTTGTATTCATTCAACGTGGATTGCTGCATCATACCTGTGAACTCGGTACGGACACTATGGAGAAACACTGACTGGAACCTGGGCCTAAACACTGCACGTCAGCCTTAGACAGGCAGAGAGGCTAAAGAAAAGCATTCTCTGCAGGAAGGAACACTACCAGGCATCAGGGACCCACAGATAGTTCAGTGTGTCCCAAGTGAAAGATGAGGAAAAAAGATTGGAAAACGAGGTGGCGCTTAATTGTGGAGGCCCTTAAATGACGCCATGGGTTTTCCCATTAAAAACAAAAACTGTGTGTCTTATCCTGTAAATGAGGTTTTGAGTGGAAGCCCAGTGCAGTTTATGATGCAAAGCAGTTGCTTTTGTCCTTGAAGCACATCCACAAAACTCTTCACTCTCTCTTCCCAATGGAGGAACACCATCATAGAAATGACTGATAGGCAAGATATGCATGTGTTCATTTATTCATTAAGTCATTACAAACCGAGCACCTATTATGTGGTACGCACTTATTTTATAAGTGCATTTTGTTTAGTACTTGCGGAGGGATTATGATACATTAGAGAGATAGAGACAGCACCAAAGTTGTTGGAGAGAAGATTTTGCATAGCAAATCAAATTATACCAAATTATAGGACATTAAATGTACTGACCATTGACTAAAATAATCTCTAATGATTGCAAAGCAAAAACACACAGATCGTGTGTACCCACATCCCATGTTATGTCATCAAATAGAAAGGTCATATACGCATATTTATACCTGTGTCTGTATTGGTTGATCTAAACCATGTGTCTATGTGAAAAGAGTAACCAAATTAAATTGCAGTTTATTTTTGTTTTACTTAAATACGTTTTCTTAATATTTTGTCAATTGAGACACCAATTAAAAATTTTATTTTCGGTTCAACAGTCATTTTCCTGTTCTCTTCAACTTTCGACAGTAGTTTGTGTCTGCTGTGTAGAAAGTAGAACGACTGTCCTACTTCTGTCTGTTTCCATTATGCTACTCTTTCTCTGCTGTGTTTCTTTTTCTCTCTGTGCCTGGTGGGACATTAAAGGTTCTATAATTATTTCAATAAGATCAGGGTTGTAGATATTTTTGGTCATGCTTAGCTGTTTGCTAATAATTTGGCTTCAGTGCTAAAGCCTGACACACATCTTATTTAGCAACGCATGTCTAAAACCTGACACTCTGAAGAATGTTGTGGTTATTTATCTATTGTATATCTTTTTTTTGGAGATTATGTAGTTATGTCTCAATTTTAGGAAACATACTATCATGTTTAAAATTTTCAGTATTTAAGAAAACTAATGAATTCTGAATATGAAAGAAATGTTACGATGTTATCCTGGTGAGAAAATTAATCAGGATTTAACTAAAAAAAATTCTAGAAGGCAGGGATTATTGGTCGATATAAGGCCCTATCTTAAGAAGTTAAAACAGGGTTACAGTAATGATTACCTGGACCACAAGGCTTAACAATTCAGGCAGAGATCTCAGAAGCCTACAGAACTGTCTTGGCAAGTTAAATCATTTAGAGTCAACATGAGACAGGCCAACCAGAATAATCTGTATTGTCATCCCCCCCCCAACCTTTTTAAAAATAATTATCTTTTCTCAGTCCTGAGGAATCATAGTGGGATTGTTGACAACCCAACAGTTGGTTTGTTTTGTTTCATCATGAAGGACATTAACAAGAAATACATTATTAAAATCAAGGGGGGAAAGCCAGAACATTCTGGTCTATCATTGCTGAACTCACCCTGGAGAGTCTAGTGAACCTCTATTCCCTCTAGCTTCTGGAGTCCCTTAGCAGGAATGAAGGAATTCAGGGGCATGTTAGAGAGTAAAGAGGTGAAAAAAGCATGTGGAATGTATGGACTTCAGTTCTCTTGCATGATTCAGAACCCTGGGAAATCTTGGTATAAGCAAGCTCATTGGCCTTTGCTTAACCTGGCATGTCCCAACTTTCTTAGCCCATTTAAGTATAACCTACCCTCCTATTGTGGAACCCACTTTGGGAAATGCTATTCTAGAATCTTCCTGATCCTAAAATTAAACAGGACGTCTCTTCTGAGTCCTTAAACTCAGCTGCCAGGGCCAGGGGTGGAGGGAGAGATGGAGGAGCCATTCCCCAGAATCTTCCTAATTTCCCTGTTCCCGTTGCATACCCACTTCTGTCACAAGGTGTTTTCTTTCTCCCTGTGGGCCTTTGTCCGCAGAAACATCGACTCCACTTTCCTGAGAAGCAACTACCATAATATGACATCAGATACAAAATAACACAGTTGATTACCTTAAGACTTTACTATCTTAATGGTTGAAATATATTTTTGAGCCGTGTGACATTACAGATCCCCTTAGTCTTTGCTGGACACATATGGGCCTAAATTAAAATAAAATTTAAAATTTCAGAAGCTTTTTAAAATAGAGACTTTATACCAACAGGGAGTACAAAACAGTGTTTTGTATTTATCGTTTGCCATCGTGGTGGTTGGTAAATGGAGAACATACACTCTCTCTTTCTCTTTTTGACTTGAACACATCAAGGTAAGCAGTTGAGGGAGACAGAAACCAACTGTTTTTCCATTCACCTTATTATTGAGCTGTGGTTACAGAACTTCCGTTTTGTTATCAAAAGATCTTAGCTCAAGTTTCAGTTAAGCAGAAAGAAAGAGTTAACATTTACAAGCATAGGAAAATAGCTCTAGACACCTGTTCTGAGTTTGTATTATATTATTTAGAATAATATTACCCGGTAAATTACAGTTTAAAACTGGTGTGAGAAACGTGTCTTATTATATTGTGTCTCATGTATGTGATGTCATTGTTCTTGTTTATTCATTTTACTTAGTTTTAAATAACATGTTTTCTCTCTTCTGAGAGATCCAGCCCCTAACAGCTGTCTAACAATGGAATGTCTCTGAAAATTAGACTCTGAAGGTCTCCTCAGCAAAGGACAAACAAGTCATTAACTACCAGTTGAAAGCTAACCTCCAAGCTGTGCGATTAACCAACGGGACACACTTGTTAGGTTCTCTCCTTTCAGGGGATGAAATGGGGCCTCAGGTGTAGCATTTTGAAAGATACAAGGAATGCTGAAGGAGTTAGTGCAAATCTCTCTGGTGCGTAATGCTGTTTAAAGAAGGACTAGAGAGAGGGAAAAGAGGAAAGAGAAAAGGAAAAAAAAGGTAGAATTTACATAGGCATGGCTTCTCCCTGTTTCATTTAAACATGGAATTCCTAAGCAATAGGACAGTGCCAAGCAGCATATGTTTATTACAGCCCACGAAGGGTTTGCTTGCAGAACGCAATCCTACTAGGCTCCTAATTGCTTGGTGAACACCAGACGCCCTGTCGGTGTCCGCCCGGTGGAGGTCTCATGCCTCCCAGAGGTGAAACGTGGACTCTTCAAGGAGGGAAGACAGGTCCCTGGCTCTGAACTGTAAAGAAGCGATATAGACATCTTCAGCCAAGAGTTATTAACCTTCATGCTAGAGGAGGTGATAGATAATATTTGGATTGGGAGAATGAACCAAAAGGTCTGGTAGACTCCCTCTCGACAAAGCTATAAAAGTCACAGGTAGAAATATTTTATTGAAGACTCAGAATCTCAGACAGGTAAAGCACATGGAAAGGAATCATACAGTAAAAAATAATTTATTCATATATACATAGCTTATTTTGTCACATAAGCTTAAATAGCCTCTTCCTCCGCAGCTAGTTTAGATCCAATTGAATACAATAAATGTCTTGTGACAGTGCTGGCGTTTTGCTTTATGATGGTGAGCCAATGCAGAAAGCTAGCCGATGCATTCCTGGTGGAGAAATATGGTCTCTGTTGATTGAGTTGACATGATAAATAGCAGTCCTACATGTTAATATTTATTTAAAGATACTATTGCATCTATTATGAGTATAAGTGCTTATAGCCGTTTATTGACATTCATTTCTTCGTGGAGCCGTAGTTATCATCGGTGGTCTCTCTGTAAACAGACATTTGACACTTGAGTTCTACTTAATACAAGGTATATTAATTGTGTTTGCCTGCGAGTCGCCATTTTAAACAGGAAAAATTAAATCGATACCTTAAAAAAAAAAAGGAATGCTATCGTTTTGAGGGAAGAGTGAGTTATGTAAATAAAGTTCCTGCATAAAACAAATGGTTTATTTTGCCCTGGGTATTACCAAGAAAAAAAAAAAACTGACTTTATTATTTCTAAATAGCAATAATTGAACTCCGCGATCCCATCTTCTGATACTTGTGGTATCCAACACTTGCTGGTGTCCAGTACAGTTCTTGGCACACAGTAGGCACTTACATATTGATTAGAAGAAGCAATATATTTCAAGAAGAAGAGACCAGTGCAGTGACTGAATTCCACAAGACATTGAAGACTTATAAATATGGATTTTTTTAAACTAATTTGTTATTTGGGTCATCAATATTAAACAGTCTGAGAATGGCCTGCTAGAGATGATCTTTTAAGAGCATAAAACTGAAAGCTGAAAAAAAAAAAAGATTAGTAGTACCCAAGTATTTTCTGTATTATCTTTAATGCTAACATTTAAAGAATGGCAGCAATAGAAAAATCGCAAATGACTAAACCATAAAGCTAGCCTCCCCGTGACAAAATTTACATGTCCTGATACTTCTCTGAGCCACATAATCACTGTATGTGTTACATTAAAAGAGTTGATTTTTTATTGTCTTCCTAGCTTTCGTTTCACATTTTTGCAATCGTTTTTATACTGTTTGTTTTTATTTCAGGGTTAGTCAGCTATTTATTTCATTAGTATCGAGCAAAGCAAACCAATAGATAAAGAACTGTCTTTTTTTATCTCTGTCTTTTATCATCATTTCTTTTTTAAGTAATAAATTTACATTTTATAATCATAATCATGAAATTGCAAATGAAATCAGTTCTAGAAAGATTAATTCAGTCGTGCTCACAGCTGTGAAGATTGTGGGAATAAATATCATTTTGCAATAATGTATTCTTGACAAAGGGCATAACAAAAGAATGATTTCTATTCAGAGATAGTGGGTATATTTATTTTGCATGTTGGGGGAGGGGCTCTGAGCTCTAGCTTTTCGACCCTGACCTAGTTTCCTAGCTGCTTATTATTCAGCTATATGTTTGAGAAATCTCTGTAATTTAATTTGGCATCCTCTTCTGCATGTCTGCACCTAGCAGTAGGGGCTCATGATATTAGCAGTGTCCCATGCTGAATCGTATTTATTTTAAAATATCCTAACGCACTCATAACTCAGAAAGTGTTAATTGTTACCAGGGAACTGCCTGATTACAGACTTGCTGTCCCGTCCAGGGCCTTGCCATAATTAGTAACCACTGTTGACATTTAGATTTAAATTGAATTTTCTTCTAATTAAACCCAGAGGGGGTTGATCCTCTCAGATGTACAGGTTAATAAAATTAGTCAGAAACTGTTAAACAGTAAGCTGAATTCTCCAAGAGAGCTGTCCCAATGTATTGTTAAGAATTCTGTAATTAATATTAAAGGCATTCATTAAATCTGAATTGTCGTTTTCTGGTTTGAGTTGCATATGGTTTTGTAGCAGTTATTTCTTTAATTAGGCCTGTTTCCTTTGATAACTATAGTATTACTAATTTCTCTCATGTTTGTAAATTTAGAATTATAAATACCGTTCCCCATTCCATTCTGCTATGCATAATTCACACCACCATTATTCTACGAGTAGCCAATGAATAATAATAAATGCTAAAAATAAATACAGTAGTGGAATGAAATTTGGGTACTCCAGAAATTTGCTCTCTATTTGTCACTGTCCTTGCAACAAAGATATTTAAGCTTTGAGCAGGTCATCAGCATTCCCCTCCCCCCCAATATTTTTCTTATCTACTCCTCCCAAGTTTTGACGTAACAGTGGCTTGATTTTGGATTGCTTTGTCTGGTGATAGGAAGTGTTTCCAATCCCAGCTACTGTGTATATTCTACATATCAACAGAGGCTTTCATTCCACCTCCCTTCCAAAGACGAGGGGAAAATTAAAAAGCTCAACACTAGTATGAAAATAGATGACGGGAAAATTTCAAATGATGGGTGATGAGAGAGGAAGCGAATTTGTTAATTTCAGGGGGAGCAGGCCAATATTAACCCTTGGATAGAATCTGCATTTACAGGGAACTTTAACAAAGCAACGCTTTAGCTACTGCCATCATTGTTTTATTTCTGAGCTCATTTATTAATTCTTCATGTACTCCACAGAATAATAGCACATTGTCAACTTCGCCATTACACAGAAAGTCTTGTTTTCAAGATACTGATAATAGTTTTATCCGTTAACAATAAATAACACTCTGCAAATACGCTTGATGATTACAGTTTCTTTTTTTTTTTTAAAGATTTTATTTATTTATTTGACAGAGAGAAATCACAAGTAGGCAGAGAGAGAGAGAGGAGGAAGCAGGCTCTCCGCTGAGCAGAGAGCCCGATGCGGGACTCGATCCCAGGACCCTGAGATCATGACCTGAGCCGAAGGCAGCGGCTTAACCCACTGAGCCACCCAGGCGCCCGATTACAGTTTCTTTTTAACATCATTCATTTCTAAAACAATCACTGTTTCCTTTCTCTCCTTCCTACCCCCCCCCCCCACTCTAACTATAAAAGCTTATAGTCCATGGTACTAGTCACTTTGGGATAATGGATTTTAGAAAAAGATTCCTACAGGATCTGGCAACATGTTTTCCTGTGTTATATTTATGCCTCGAAAGAGAGACATGGTTATTTTATAAAATGCTTCCTAATTTTCTAATCAAAATAAACAGAGGGAAACAACGCGACTTCATTTTTCCTGTTTAGTCTGCTTATCTAAACTGAGTTAAATAAAAATATGACTAGTCACAGTTAAGTTCAGATGGGGAAAATTGGGGGCAGAGCAGGGTCAGCACAGGGATGTCCATACCTCATATAACACTGAGAGTGAGAACTTCAAACTTACAGAGTTTCAAATTATGGACTGATTTCTTTAATATAATCTGGAACCTCATACCTCAGACATTCTGGCTAGAGTACATTATGTAGTTGATGGTAACCTTGTGTGACCAAATCCAAAATAAGATGCTGTTTAAGAGTCTATTACATTCTTGGGGAGCCTGGGTATCTCAGCCCGTTAAGCGTCTGCCTTTGGTCATCATCTGCGGGTCCTAAGATCTGCCCAGCATTAGGCTCCTGGCTCAGCGGGGAGTCTGCTTGAGGTCTCTCTTCCTCTGCCCCTCCCCCTGCTTGTGCTCTCTCTCAAACAAATAAATAAAATGTTAAAAAAAAAAAAAAAAAAAAGGAGTCTATCAGATTCCAAAAATCCAGGCAAGGAGTAAGTTCCTGGGAGAAGAGTGTAATATCCCGATAGATAATAGCAAGTCTATTCTATGGAATAAAATAATCTCACCGGTTGGCCTGCTGGAAATCCTAGAATTGAGAACCTATGCCTCTGCCCACAGTTGCACGGAGAGATACATAAACATGGGCTGATCTTCGTAGGCTTCAAGCGCCAACGGGAATAGAATTGCCCGCATATCACAAAGGACTATATTTCACGGTATTGCCGCAGGCTTTATTTATTTGTTACTAGTGGTTCCTGAATCCATTTATTTTAGGGTATTTTTTAACCCCTGGGAACATATGTGAGTGCAGCAAGGGTACACTGCCTGGGAATGAGAGGTTTCTGCCGGTTTCTGCCAGCTAGCTGAGCCTACATGGACCAGTTGCTTCCCAGTCTGGGTCTCGGTTTCCTTCTAGGTAAAGTTGAGACAGTAAGCTCCCTGAACTCCCTGTGAGTCCATCTTTTCTGAAGTCAAAGAAAAAGTGAGGTGTTTGCCAGAAGATGTTCCTTTTAAACTTTTTAAAAATGAGCTGTGATAATGATTGCTATTCTATGAATGAAAGATAAATTATCAGGAGTAATATGAATTAATTTCCTTATTTTTATTCCATTTTTTATCTCCTCCAGAAGCCTTTTCTAGAGTGAAAGTGATACCCTGATTCTTTTAGATTTAATATTAATTTCCAGCTCCCCCCACCCCAATGTGATTTCATGTGAGATCCATGGTTGAAACTTGAAGCCTCCTCCAGCGCAGGTCAAGTTCTCTGCGGACCTCATCCATTCCCGTGGGGGTCAGGATCAGTGTCAGAGTCAGCCTGCGGGTTCGATCGGTAGGCAGAGTTTCTTGAGTTATGTTACCCTAACACCCCATTCCCTTGGGTCTCCCATGCCCGGTTACTCCTCCCAATATCCATGGTGTGCCTTGTACTTAATGAGCAAACGTTCATTCCCGAGTTCCTTCCCTCCCCTAACACAGGATTGGACTCTCGTTCTACACGGATAATCAAAGTCCCTCCAACAGCCAGTAATCTGAGTTCAGACTGGTTATTGGTTTACTTCACCATCAGAATTGCTGAAGGGAACTGAGGGTGACCAGAAAGAGGAGGAGGAAGCGAGGGCACCAGTGTGGTCTCTGTCAGCTGAGGAATGATTTAAACGTACAAGTCCAATTAGGTCACTTCGGAATTAAGTTCCTTACCCCTTCCGTGAGTGTGTGAAGCCTCACCTTGACCTTTAATGAATTCCTCCCTGCAGCACGTGTGCCCTCACCTTGTGCAGAGGGGGGTTCCCATACAGAGTGGTTTGTCAGGGTCCCATGTCCAATGGCAGTTCCCAAGTAATGCAAGCAGGTGATGTCGACTCCACGACAGAGGTAGCAGGAGAGAAGCTCCAATGTTGGGGTTAAGATTGTATGCAAGGAACAGAACCGAAACTTGTATATATCATCTCACTTAATATTTGTGCAAACCCAAAAGACAGATGATGTTATTCTCATTACTATTACTATTCTCGTCTTAACCAATTCAGAAACTGATAGGAAGAAGGGAAACATTAAATACCTTGATCAAAGTTTTAGACAACTCATGACTGGGCTCCATTCCCCACAGCCCAAGTTAACCTCGTTTGTGGAAAAAAAAAAAAGAGAGAGAGAGAGAGAGAGAAAGAAAGAGAGAGAGAGAGACGATGGACATAGACATATCTTAGGAGATTTCAGGACATGAGAGGATTTGCTGAGTTTTTGCTAACCCACACTGCCAGGTCCAGAGAGCTTGGCTGTCACAGAAATGAATACACAAACAAAAATCCTCCCTTTCTCAGATGGTAGGTGCACTTGTGGTACAGACATGTGGAGTCAGTATGTTGTACATCTGAAGCCGATGTGACATCCACTATATACTTCTCCTGAAACAAAAAGATCCTTCCTGTTTCCCTTCCCAGAGGTTTTCAGTTAGAGAGCCCGAGGTGGTGGGTAGTGTCTGCTGGTCAGTCAAGGGTGTTTTCGGCCGACTTTCTTGGGTGGAGCTTCTGGGGGTGGGGGGCCGGGGGGCAGGGAATCTTCTACCCAGTAAAGCTGCTCATTGTGCTTAGAAGATAGAATAGAAATAAATAGGATTTTCCTTCAAGAGAAAGAGTTTTTGATGGATTGAAATCACATCGGTGGCAGGCTAATCCTTGGTCTCTTTGTTACCTTGGCTTTTGTTAAATAATGTCCAGTCACTACCTGTATCTTTATGTTCTTTAGATAAATTATGTGTAATTGTCAATCCTGACATGTTCTGTGAGTCAAGTGAAAAGGGATCTAAAATACAATATATCTGAAATTGGCTTCATGGTTTTTCCATGAGTTCTTCCTTTATCTGGGCAAACTTCTTTCCCCTAGAGGACTGGCTTTTTTTTTTCTTTTCTTTTTCTTTTTTTTTTTTTTTTTTCCATTTGGGAAAGCGACTGTGAAAGAAACACCCTTTATTTATTCTCATGATAGTTATGACTGTGATTCAGCTATGCAGTATCCAAATGGACACACATACCTACCGGCCCCTTGCACTTAATCAGGGAGGCCATCGGAGGGAACATGCACAATGATCTTTTGTCAAAAACCCTGCCAGTCTTTTCATCAAACTCTGATTTGTTTTTAACAGGAGTTGTGACTATAAAGGAAATAGACTTGTGTTCCCTTCGTGCAGTGAATGGGGATAATAGCCCTTGGCTCATTATAAAGCAGTCAAATACATTATTATAGTTGATCTTCACAATAACGCTATGTTGTAGGTGTTATTATCCCTGTTTTGTTGAAGAGGGCTGTGAGGACCGAGATTCAGAAAGGTTAAATGGCTTTCATAATCTCATACAGCTATCAGGTGATACAGCAGGGATCACAATCCCATCAAAACCCACTGCACTGTGGTGGAATCCAGCATGATTATGGCAGGCAAAAAGGTAGCTGTAGATAAACCCGTTGCAGATTTTACATTTCAATTTTGGTTGGCCTCTTCATTCTTTTTTTTTTTTTTTAAGATTTTATTTATTTATTTGACAGACAGAGATCACAAGTAGGCAGAGAGGCAGGCAGAGAGAGAGAGAGAGGGAAGCAGGCTTCCTGCGGAGCAGAGAACCCGATGCGGGGCTCGATCCCAGGACCCTGAGATCATGACTGGAGCCGAAGGCAGCAGCCCAAACCACTGAGCCACCCAGGTGCCCCTGGCCTCTTCATTCTTAAAATTATAACGCAATGTTTTAATATTATCTTCTCAATACTCCTGCCTAACATACTTCGGTACTTTTTACAGTTTCTAAATTCTGCCACAGTGGTCTTTCTGAAACATAGTAATAATAATGGCCACAGGAATTGCTAACATATTTGCGACCTGCTTTCCCAGTGTAAAGCAACTTATTAAGCATTTAATTTGCACTGTTTCATTTAATATTTGCAGTAATCTTTTCATTAAGTATGAAATACTTATTTTATTCATGAGAAAACCCAGGCTTCCAGATTTTAAGTCACCAGCCCCAAATGTCATAGCTACTTAAGTGGAAGAACTAGAAAGTGAACCCAGATTTTTGTTTCTTTCTCTTTTTTTTAAATTTTTTTTAAAGATTTTATTTATTTATTTGACAGGCAGAAATCACAAGTAGACGGAGAGGCAGGCAGAGAGAGAGGAGGAAGCAGGCTCCCTGCTAAGCAGAGAGCCCGATGCGGGACTCGATCCCAGGACCCTGGGATCATGACCTGAGCCGAA
This sequence comes from Mustela nigripes, assembly GCF_022355385.1. NCBI lineage: Eukaryota > Metazoa > Chordata > Mammalia > Carnivora > Mustelidae > Mustela > Mustela nigripes. The sequence continues at coordinate 125,806,443 of NC_081559.1, read as the reverse complement.
GGCAGCGGCTTAACCCACTGAGCCACCCAGGCGCCCCAGATTTTTGTTTCTTAAACGTGAACTTGGAAGGACATTTTTAAAGTCAAGAGTGTAATTCTGACATAAACGCTCTAGTCCCTCCATCTTCCAGTTCAAACAAACCGTCCAGATTTAAGGAAGACATCCTAGTCTCCTTCCATGTTTATTCCAGATCTGTATTACAAATTACTTACAGCTGGTCAGATCTCTAAGGACATTTTTCGTTTGCATATTTCTTGCTTGTTTCACATCTCCCTTTGCTGGGGCAGTGTGGCAGGTGAGATCAGGTAGCCGCAGAACGTGCAAAACTGGGATTTAGTCACTTTATTGGATTACTCTGAAACAGTGTCCTGAGCTTGTTGTGGAAAAGGAAGGGATCTAAGAGAGAACCCTGCAGCTCAAGGAGAAGTAAAGAGAAGGAAAATGGTGGAATATGGAGGAGAGAAACGGTGTGGAAAGGAAAAGAGAGAAAAGCCGTCAGAGTACAAGATGGAAGACGGAATGGCTTATTCTCATTAAAACAGAAAAAAAGGAGGAAAAGAAGGCAGGGAAGAATACATAAAAGAAGGAGGATAGAGGAAGGGGGCAGGGAGGAAAGGAAGGGAAGGAAGAGAGGCAAGGGAAGAAGAAGGGATAGAGGAGCTAGAGACAGGAGGAAAGAAAAACTAAGCACAAGCCAAAATAAAGACCCATCGTGTAAGATCTGCTAAGTCTTCCTGGCCCTACTCTTCCTTTCATGCTCCCTCGGAAGAAGCAATATTTACAGCTTAAAACCAGGCGAACTAGACATTTGTAATGGGCCAAATTCTGTAAAGAAATTAACTTTCTTGATGGCCATATCTGAGGCCATCTCGATAGCCTGACAGTGTGATTTGCCCATGAATTTTTCAGGGGGTAAATATCATAAGACAGCCACCATGAGAAATTTTGCTGCCACTGTGGGAGCCACCACACTGAGAGACTTCTGGAATGTGTCATTCCCATTGAACTCTGCAGGACTTATGACTGGCCATTAAATTTCATGTAATTCTGGAGCAATAACACTTAGGGGGAAATGAGTTTCTGTATAGAAAGATCCGCCTTCGGGGGAAGAAGCAGCAATGGAGAGGTGGCCTGCCCCATGAACTGCCCGTCCTTTGGGCAGTCCTGGCAGATAAGAACAGACAAGCAGCTTTGCAACCTCTCTGATAGGATGTGATTTCAGTGAGCACAGAGTTTTTTGGTTTTGTTGGTTTTTGTTTTCCTTTATTAAAAGATAGGTACATTCAGTGGGACTCCCACTGTTTCTTATTTATCCATTTATCCACTAATAATCTTGTCACATAGGCAGCAATTTAAACCTGTACAATTTCCTTAAGGTATTTCACTCTACCACGACATTAGCCTCCAAATGTGGATAATTAAGATTCCTTGCAAATCTGGATATAACATAGTTCTCTCATGCAAACGAATGCACAGGTGATTTCTCCAGTCTTTCACCAATTGACCTGAGGCAAATGGAGATCGCTCCAATTAAAGCTGTTTTTATTTGACAGAAGGAACCGATAGGAGTTAATGGGAAATAATTTTAATCTATAAAAAACAAAACAAAACAAAACAAAAAACAGACCTATGTAGAGGGTGCCTGGATGGCTCAGACAGTTGAGCGTCGGACTCTTGATCTTGGCTCAGGTCTTGCTCTCACGCTTTTCAAAAACAACAAAACAAAACAAAACAGGCCAATTAGGTGGAATACATTCTCTATCTTGAAAGTTTGAACAAACCACGAGTTCAGGTTTAAATTTATTGCAAATGAAACAGGTGATAGATCAGTGGATGGAAGTGCATGCTCAATTTTGAAAGCAACTGAGGTCTTCTTAGAAAAGAATCTTTTCCTTAGTAGGTTATCAGAGCCATAGCAGAGAACCTTCCAGCTTCTTACACAGACATCCCCCAGACTGATTATCCTATAAGTCAGCATGGTTATCATCCATGTACTTTAGTCTCTTTACAAAAATTTTAAATAATGTCAGCATGTGATGTAATTTCATGGACAGAATGATTAATCAAATTTGCCAAAAAATACCAACACACCTTTTATTTATTTAGGTTTTTTGACATTACCCCCCGCCAACCCCGTATTTCAGAAAGAATTGAAGGAGGTTCCCTTGTTGACTGAGCAATAGATTTCCTTCCTTCTGAAATTGTGGTTTGGTAATAAACAAGATACATTAATCAGATCTCCTCGCTCATATTTAGTTCATCGATCTTTATCCCCAACTGAACGTCTCAGATCCCTTCAGATTTTATCTGAACATAGGTCCTTGGTTTACACTTTTGGGTGTACTGTTCTTAAATTCTAGTAGCTTTTGAAAGTCTGCATGTGCTTCATAAGCTTACCTGTATTGCCGTCTACTGAAAAGTTTACACACTTCTATTTTTAAGTTTACACACTTCTATTTTCTCTACCAATTTGAGACATATTGTCAGTAGGTTAAGTTAATTTTTCAAGAAAGAAGTATTTCATAGACTTGTGTCAAATGACAGAGTATAATAATAATAATAATAATAATAATAATAAAAGGCTACATAATTGAAAACAAATTACAACTCCTTGTTTTCCAACAGAGCAGTGGGGATTACCGAGAACTCTGAGAATACCTGAGAAGTGGTGGTTTGTTTTGTGGGCATGGAGGGAATGAAAGGGACTGGCGAATGCACTAGTGTTGGGCCCCAGGCGAAAGCCTAAGGGACTTCTTTATAGCGTCTCTTAACCTCTGTATACAGGATTTTGCTGCCCAATTTCTTTCTCTTTTTTTTTTAATTTTTGAATTTTTAAAAACATTTAAAATTTTTAAAATTTTTAAAATTTAAAATTTTAATTCGATCAGTTAACATATAATGTATTATTAGTTTCAGAGGAAGAGTTCAGTGATTCATCAGTTTTCTAGAACACCCAGTGCTCATTACATCCCGCGCTCTCCTTAATGCCCATCACCCCGTTACCTCATCCCTCAGTCCCCCTCCCCTCCAACAACCCTCACTGTCTTTCCTATGGTTACGAGTCTCTTATGGTTTTTCTCCTTCTCTGATTTCATCTTGTTTTATTTTTCCCTCTCTTCCTCCATGATCCTGTTTTGTTTCTCAAATTCCACATATGAGTGAGATCTTATGATAATTGTCTTTCTCTGACTGACTTAGTTGTATCCATGTCTTTGCTCGCTGCCTGATTTTAATAGGATTCAGTCTATCATCAAGTGTGTACTAAGCCCAAGCCTGTAGTCACCATTACTCCTAAGGGAAGTTAAGGATGAATTTATGCATTCTGGAGTTAAAAAAGAATCTTCTTGGAGAAACTTTTAAGTTTTAGAAGATATAATTAAAATAACTTCATTTCAATAAGTTTTCTTTTACCCAAGAGTTATTGTTTGGTTCTTTTATGCACAAAAGGATCTCACGTATCACGAATTTGGGTTAACTTATTACAGTCAGCTATTTAAAGTTAGTACAGGTGAGCCTTGAACAACACGGTTGAACTGTGCAGGTCCACTTATACATAGAGTTTTTATAAATAATAAATAAACAGTACTGCAAGTGTGCTTTTTTCTGTTCCTTATGATTTTCCTAATAACATTTTCTTTTCTCTAGCTTGCTTTATTATAAGAATATAGTATAGAATAATATGACATACAGCATATGTGTTAATAGATTGTTACCAATATGGCTTCCAAATGGGGTGCTGAGGCGGCTCAGTCAGTTAAGCCTCTGCCTTGGGCTCAGGTCATGATCTTAGGGTTCTGGGATGGAGCCCCATGTCAGGGCCCCTGCTCAGTGGGAAGACTGTTTCTCCCTCTCCCTCTGCCCCTCCCTCCACTCATGCTCTTCCTTTCTCTTGTGTTCTCTCAATTAAATAAATAAATCTTAAAAAATAAATAAATAAAATAAGCCTCCCAGTCAACAGTAGGCTGTTAGTAATTAAATTTTGGAGGAGTAAAAAATGTATACGTGGGTTTTTGACTGAGCAGGGAATTGGTGCCCCAACCTCCTCCTTGTTCAAGTGTCAAATGTGTCTCACGAATTCAGGGCCAGTAGTGTACCTACGGCCAAAGTTAAATATTACGCTTAAAGGAAGCTTGCTGGGTTTAAGTCAATATGGTATTAAGTCAGTATGTAATGGATGTTACTTGAGGGTGAAGTACACATTAGATCCTTTAGTAGAAACATGAAGTATAGGAAAGCATTCACACCTGTCCTTGATAAGCTTGTAATCTAGCTGTCCTTGACAATGAGGATAGCATTAGGAGACTCTGATGAGAAAGACCTAAGCATACACCTAATTACAAGTTGTTTTCTTCCCTATATCCCCCTTATATCTTTCAATGAAAACACCAACCACAGGGACACCTGGGTGGCTCAGTGGATTAAAGCCTCTTCCTTTAGCTCAGGTCATGATCCCGGGTTCTGGGGATCGAGTCCCACATCGGGCTCTCGGGCTCTCTGCTCGGCGGGGGGCTGGCTTCCCACCACCCCACCCCGCCTGCCTCTCTACCTACTTGTGATCTCTGTCTGTCAAATAAATAAATCAAATCTTAAAAAAAAAAAAAAAAAAGTCCAGGGATAGGATGTAGTGAACTAGTGAAACAGCATTCCACTTTTTCTAAAACAATTCTTTTTGTCCTTCCTCCAGAATCTCACATGTGTAGGCAAAGACCAGAGGCTTAGGAGTTCTATGTAATAGTGCTTTCATGCACTAAATAAAAGCAGCGTGGACCCAGCGAATCTAAACCATGAATGTTCAGAGCACATTTGTTTCCTGACAAAAGTGAATTGTGTTGCTGTGCTTGTCTGAACATTAGAAGATCTGGAATCCGTGCAAAATGTCTCCGTAAATAAGAGCATATGACAGGGAATGCTCGAGACAAAAAGTGTACACACATTTGGCAAACTGAGGCATGGAGAGCAGCCAAAGGCTGTGCCTCTAATGGTCTGACAAGTAAAGACCCTGGGGTGTGCTGCTTTACTAATAAAAAGATTTCAGAGTGAAAATGCATCAGAACTGCTAATCTAATAGCTTTAAATCCACCAAGGACAGCCGTTCTCTTTCAACATCAGCCAAGGGGCTGGTGGGTACCAGGAGATTGGGCTTTGAGCTTCACTGCAGTACCGTGGAGAAAAATAAAAGACACTGTGTTTCAATTCCAAGAAGATTGTCAGTGAACAAGTCTGTCATTCCAGAAACCAACTCGATTAGCAGGTCCTGCCTCATTGTTTCACTCTCATTATTAAAAAAAAAAAAAAAAAAAAAAGAGGATAGAAATACAGTAATTAATGGCTGCTTATGTAGCAAATTCTGGAAAACTGGGTATATTTTATTTGATAATTCTTACTTTTTCAAATTGTTAGTATGTTATTTAACAAATGCAAAAAATGTTATAAAAACCTTATTAATAGGAGCCCATTTGCCAGCATTGTTATTAGTTTATAGAAAGTATCACCCTTCTTTTAGCTTTATCCCATACATTGAAACCAAATGATATCTACATTGTAATACTTGCTGCCCTCAATTTGATGGTAGAATTTTTAAGGTCCACTTACGATCGTGGTATTTTAAGATTACACAAAAAAATTTCTAAGAATATTTAAATATTAACATTATTTGCAAAATGAAATAAAAATACGATCACACATGTTCCAAGTACAAACTACTATGTTTGATTTCTTTTGGGGTTGAAATAGCAAACCTTAGCATCCCTATTTACGATGGCCACAAAAAGGTGTGCTATTTTATTATACCACTATGTTAGTAAAAAGTAACTCAACATGAATAACAATAATAGTCACTATTCACTATGTCCTCCAGAGTGTATGTCAAACACTGTATTAAAGTACTTAAGTTATCTCACTTAATCTTTAAAACTGCCCCTGACAGATAGGAATTTTTATCCTGCCCTGTTTTTCAGATGAGTTCCCACAGCGGTGAAATAATTTGCTAGAATTTTCATAGTTAAAAAGTGGTGGGACCAGAAATCTCAAACAGATCATACGCTTCCAGGTCATACTTTAAGTCTTATAAGAGCTCCTTTTTTTCAGTGGAAACTGGGTCTTCAATTATTACAAGTCACCCAAGTGTTAACGTCTCCTCTTAGACTCTAAGTTTCATGTATGGATTAGTGCTGTATGTTAGCCCTTACCATGATGGCTAACAGCAGGGCATACTTAAGGAACCACAAAAAAATTGAGATAGTGGGTTGTAGATATTACTGAAAGTCACCTCCGTGGGGGGAAAGATAAAGCTATTGAAAATTGCAGTTGACTGGAATCAAACTACACTAGTTGCTCACAATTGATTGTGTGTTATTCAACCACAAAGATAAATTAGAACATGGACTTCTGCAATAGAAAAGTGGTTTAGATGTCACAGAGACAGTGTGACTATTTTTATCTCTCAGTTGTAAACCATAGCTTACGGTGGCTGAAATGACATTGAACTGTTTTTCTCTATGATGATTTACAGCCTGTATAGTGCATTTGTAAGAGCAGATGTCACATTTTATGTATTTGGAAGTGTCAACTCTGCTGACTTATGTCTGAAGATTCTGTTCTTGAATCAATAGAATGCAGTGATTTCCATTTCTTAAAAGTGATTTCCTCAACATCATAAAAAACATATAGCGACTATTGGTCATTATAATGCTGCAGTTAAACTCTTATTTTGGGTCTTGTATTTTACATACATCATACTGTTGATCATTATTTGGTGAATTCTGACTTGAATGAACAAGGAAACGTCTAGTAAGCTGACCGTGTTTGTGCTTAAACAAATTAAAAAATGTTTGCATTTCATCCCAGACACGGCTGTCCAAAGTTGAAAATGGATTGAGCCAAGGAAAATGCATCAGGGTTTTCATAATAAAAAATTATTCCCAGAAAGTCCACATATACTTTATTCATCCCATATTTCAAATTGATTTTCATTTTACCATTTAGGGTGCAGTTACTGGTAGTCCCATCTTTTAAAAAGTCAAATTTGCATTTAAATAGAAACTGTTTCAATCATTTAACATCCGAAAACCCGAACATTTTATTCATTCATTTTTTTTTCTATCTCTTTTCTGCCTTTCACTGTTGAAAAAAAGCTTGTGCGGTACTTTTCCATAATCATCATGAATTCTGAACTTCACTAAAGACTGTAAACTTCCTCTTCCTTATGTTACTCATTAAAATCCCATTCTTAATAGATCTTTGGGAATAGGCCAAGCGTAGGTGAGCCTAAAGTACGGTAGAAGGAACTTTCTAGAGAACAAGTCTAGTACAATATCTTCTTCAGTTATATCTGGAAAAGAAAACATTTCAATGAATGTAACTTATAAATAAATACCGTAGCCAATAGGAAAAAAGGCATTGAAAACAGTCCTCGTACAAGTTGTTATTTTTAAAAAATATTGAAACAATAGAGTAATTTCTATTACCTAATAACTAACTGTTATTATTTTTATGAGAAAGTATAAATGTATAAAAATATTTTGAAGGTTGGTTTGATTTTTGTTTATTTAAAATGAACCAAAGCCTTTTATTCTTGGGAAAAGATAAAACCAAGTGTCAGTTTTATAAAAATTTAGTAATTAGCTCCAACCTTTCAAGTTAAAAATTTGAAAACACAATGAAACACTGTCTAAAATGTGAGGAAATGGAATTTTCCTGGTCGGCATTTCTTGACATCTGTGTATCCCTTTTCATTCATTTGGGACACCATTTTCAGTAGCTCAAGAACATCAAGAAATGGCTTTAGTTGACTTGATTATAGTATATTCGTTCTGCCACAAAACTGCTTAATGTTAATGATTGGTTTATTCCTTGTAAGACAGACTATTTAAGATATTTACCTTTTTGCCCATTTACTGTCTTTGCACTCCTAAAACAAACAAACAAAAATACTCACCTGGTAACATCATGTAGATATTAAATGGTTAGAAGACATTTTACTATATTGGAGTTCCTTTTATTATGTGCCTGTGTTTTTTATTGTTTTTAAGATTTTATTTATTTATTTGAAAGAGAGAGATAGCAAGAGAAAGCATGAGCAGTGGGGGTGGGAGAGGGAGAAGCAGACGCCCCACTGAACCGGGAGCCCAACTCGGGACTGGATCCCAGGACCTTGAGATCATGATCTGAGCCACCCAGGCGTTCCTCAGTGGGCCTGTGTTTTTAAATAAAATATATCAGTTTTGTAAATTGTATTGTTGTCAAGATGCTCTTGACAATGGATGAGTAGTCATTGACAAAAGAAAAATTGCCATATCCCAATTATTCATAAGCTATGATAGTTCTAAGAGTGCCTGGGTGGCTCAGTCATTGGGAATCTGCCTTTGGCTCAGGTCATGATTCCTGGGATCAAGCCCCATGTAGGGCTCTAGCCCCGTGTTGGGCCCTCTCTCAGTGGGGTGCCTGCTTCTCCCTCTCCCACTACCCCTGCTTGTGTTCCCTCTTTGGCTGTCTCTCTTCCCTCTTTGCTCTTCCCTCTTTTGTCTCTCTCTCTGCCAAATAAACAAATAAAACCTTAAAAAAAAAAGACATGATATGATAATTCTACTATGAGTGTTATATCACTTATTTTTCCTGGTGTCTTTTGATTAGGGGTGTTTATATGTGTGTGTGTTTGCAATGAACAGTGCCCCATATATCATTTTGTTTTCTGATTGACCTTCTAGCTATTCTTTACTTTTCAAATAATGATAAAAATGTCAAAATAAGTAGACCTAATTTATTAAGAAATAGTACTTTTTAAATCTTTGTTTTATATTGTTCTATTAATAGATCCCTATCTCTATAGGTCCTCCTTTTTATCTTGAAACTCAGGTCTATCATTAAAACTCACAACTGTGGCTGACTTGCCTCTTTGGATGCTCACATAACTGAGTAAGGTCCAGAATTCCACGTTCTCAGTGTTTCTCAGTCCTGTCAATTCAAGTGTCGTCAAAACTGAGGACTGATGGCCGTGAGTTGCCTGGAGTCCCTTTTCCATCATGATTGCTGGTTGTCAGGGTGCGAGTGGCCTTATGTGTTAGGTAGAAGTGAGGGAGATTGAGCCGCAAATACTTAACATTACTTAAGTCAAGAAAACCATTAGTATAGAATTAGATGAGAAAGGACAGAAACCTAACTGTCGGGCAGCTCTTGCTGTTCCTTTGATGTATGACCATCATAGGTTACATCTGAAAGGCGAAACACAAGGCACCCAGGAAAGTCCTGTATGTCACGGTGGTGTTGAATAAATTGAGGCAGATCAAGAGTGATCTTAGTTCCTGCAGATGTTTGGAAAACTCACTTCTGCTTGGATTCTGTTCTGGAGATTTCTATTGTGGCCGAGACTGTAATAACTAGCAAATGTGTTAAGCTTGCCCTCATGATTTTACTACCAGTCCACAGTCTCTATTTTGGAGACTCTAGAGGGAGTAGTGGGAAGATCGATAGAAAGACACACCCAAATGAAGAAAGCACTTTCAAAATTTCATAACTGAATTGCATGGTTTGAATGTAATTTCTTGAATTATTTCAGTATTTGATTCAGTGTCCTGAATTTTTTATAGGGAGAGTCATGATATGTGACAAAAAGAAAATTTTCTTTGTAGTGGAGTTTTGATCTCTGTAATGAGTGTGTGTGTGTGTTTCTGATTACTGATGTGATATCGCTCCACGAATGTAAAACATTATAGACTTTTTAAACTCTCAGTTGCTGTAAACAGCTGTACAAGAGTCAAGGCAGTCCTGATCTAGAGCAAGTTACTTATGAAGTAACAATGCTAAATTATGTGAATCAAATCTACAAACCAAGAGTGGAATGAAAAGATTTCTAGCAAACTGAGTATGTCTAAACAAAAACAAACAAACAAATGAACAAAATTCTACTGCTCTTGGGTTGATCTAAAAGATACTTATAATGAAAAACGTGGGCTCAGTTATGAATCCAGGGGATAGTACAATATCTAATTGCATTTTTCTATAGCATCCAGCTCATTTTATCCCAATGAACTTTAAATAATATTCATGTAGCCTCTAGCACCTCCTTTGTACATAGTGGGTATTCCCATAGTGTCTTCCCTATAATTACTTTATTATTTCTAGAGTGTATCACCATCGACATGATTTTCCTTTCTTATCACTTTCTCTTTAATATCACTTCTCCCTTGCTGCCGATCAATTTGATTTAGCTTTATTTTATAACCCCCTCAGCTATTATCTGTAAGAACTGAATATACACATCCATTCTTTTCATTTCCTTCAAAGGATTTCCTGCTCTTTTACCTTGTGTATGGTAGATCTTTTTAGAGCAAATTCATCCCCTATAAAGACATATTTTAAAGGGGCACCAAGTTTGTGTGTGTGTGTGTAACCTATATGTGTATACACACACACAATTGGTATATATATAATATAATTGTAATATCTATAATATATATGTTATATATATACACACAAGTATTCAGATTCTTAATTTCCAATTGCTCGTCCAATCTTGATTTCTGAGATTGCAGAATTCCAAAGGAAAATATGCTTGTACATATATTTTAAGTTTTAAATTTGAATCTCAAAGCAAAGTCAGCCCCTTTCATGGCTCCTGTGTAAGTTCTTCTGTTGTACAGATATACACAGCTGTACAAGAGTCAAGGCAGTCCTGATCTAGAGCAAGTTACACAAAGTGGCCTGGCTAGCATGATAGAACCACATTCAAGTTAATAAATCAAATTTTCTCTAGAAATCCCTCAGAGTCACACCGTGATTCTGACTCAATAGCTCCCCACACCTCTTTCTAAAAATTTATTATCATCAGGCCATTGTGTCTGTGGTGCCATCCCCTAGTCATTTGCTGTGTCTGGCTTTGTCACAGGTAGACAGGACTACCTGTCTTAGACTTAGGAATCTAAGAATTCCTAAGACTTAGGAATCTATCCTGTTCAGATGATTCCTCTCTACCAGCATTCTTAACTCAAAGTAATCTAACCTCAACATGTTTATTTAATAATTGATATCAGAGTATGTCTTAGGTGGTCACTGACCCCACATTCTGCACTTTTTTTTCCTTCCCTTCAGGGCCTACAGAATTCCCACAAGAGTCTTGACAACTCTTTCTACTCCTGCTTTGCAGTGTTTCAGAAGTTTTGTTGACTTTACCTCTTGGTTTCTTTTCTTTCTTCTCTTTGACATGCTATGACATCCAGGGCCTTTATTTCCTCTCTCTGGTCATAGTGCTTTAATTTCTTATCTTTTCCTGAAATTATTTACTGATGTTTCAAAGATCAAAGAATTTCTCTTTCTTTCATCTTTGGATTTCTTTGTCAAGCTCATTTTTAAAAATTCCTTATTATTATTTTGTTATTATTATTATTTATTAAAGAGGGGGCTATGGGCAGAGGGACAAGGAAAGAGAAAGAATCTTTCTCTTTTTTTTGAAAGATTTTATTCATTAATTTATTTGACACACAGCGATCACAAGTAGGCAGAGAGGCAGGCAGAGAGAGAGGAGGAAGCAGGCTCCCTGCTGAGCAGAGAGCCCGATTCGGGGCTCGATCCCAGGACCCTGGGATCATGACCTGAGCTGAAGGCAGAGGCTTTAACCCACTGAGCCACCCAGGTGCCCCAAGAGAGAGAATCTTAAGCAGGCCCCACACCCAGTGTAGAACCCGACACTGAGCTTAATCTCTGGATCCTGAAATTTTGACCTGAGCCAAAATCAAGAGCAGCACGCTTAAATGACTGAGTCATCCAGGCACCCCCATCAAGTTTATTTTTAATAAAATTGTCACTTGTATTGTCAATTACATCTCTAATCTCAAAAGTGAAAATATTTTTTTCTCCCTTGATGCTGGACTGGTCACCACTGAGAGTTGCAGAAATGAGAAATTCTCCGTAACAGTTTGTACTTAGTTTTGTTTCAGCCATTGGGAAGGTTCAGCTGCTCTAGGAAATTCATGTCACCAAAACAAATGTTTTAATTTTAAAGCAAACATTTTGATTATAAACATGATGCCAAAGAAAACATTTGGTAGCTCTAGGAAGCAACAGATTGAACTGAATTAATAAAATGAATTAGTAACTGGCAATTTTGGAGTGTGCCCTGTTGGAAGGATTCAGAGTTTTGGGACACTCACCTAATTTTTTACACTCAGACCACCCTACTCTTTGCAATTAAGTTCAGCTTTTGGACTTTCATACGCAAAATGGAAAACCTCTGTGAGTTCTTTATTCAATTAACAGAATCTTCATAGGCAGAGAATTTTGATTTTATGTTCCTAATTATTGTTTGGGGACCAGATACATCTTTTAGGCTACTAATTAATAATGAAAAGATTTTTCAAATCTCACCATATATTTTTATTGAGTAAAGGGTGATAATCCTCTTCCTCATATTAAATTAATTATTTTGTACCTCCTCACCACTGATTCTCTGATATCACTATGATCAAAATATTACATCTGATATTGTAGTCTGAGCCCTTATTATAATATGAATGGCCTAGGACTAAGCAATTTCCAAATTCACAATACTATTCTGAATAATATGTATATCTAAAGTGTGTAGTTGATGCAGGGTCAGAAGTAAGAATTTACCAGTCAGATATGACTTTGATGATCTTTTGCCTGTGACTTGGAACCTTTATTTTGAAGACAGTCCATGCTCAGTCAAACACTGATGTGCAAATACAATACTTAAGTGGAACAGAGGAATGACTAACTCATTGACCTGACGTCCTTCAGCACTTGGCAGGCTGATGAATGTCATTGTTCCAGTTGGATGGGATAGGAATCTCTGACTCTGAGGCCTTGAGGCTTAGCAGAAATCTTCAGAAGGAAAAGACTCATCAAAGAGCTAGTCCCCAGGCACAGATGCACTTAATTTGGGTCCAAAGGTTGTTCAATAGAGGTGTTGGTTCATGTCTTACTCCACTGGTCTCCAGCCTGGGTGCAGTCTTGCTTGTTTCTACCTTGTCTCTAAGTTGCTCTCATCTCAACAATAGCTTTCAAAGCAGCTCTCCAAATTTCCTCTTGGTACAGTTTTCATCGAATCTGCTTGTGAGTCCTTACCCTTTTTTCATGGACTCCTGAAGCTTCCAGATTTCTGCCTGTGACCGTGCGGGGGCAAGGCCGAGTCTCCTTTCAGCTTGCTTGCATTGGAGATCGTCTTACCTTTGTGTTTTTATAAAGCCTCTTTCAGGGTGTGCTGACAGAGAGGAGTCAGCCAGTCTGATTCTGGTTACTTGGTTGAAGATGTGTGTTTCATAGTATGGTGTGTTTCTAAAAATATATCGGTATAAAATCAACCGCTAAAGCTGCGTTAGTCTGAAAGAGAGTTCCAGAGGTGGGCCTCCATGTCAGAGGCTGAAATGAGGGCAGAGGGGCTCCTGAGCATGGATAGGCATAAGGATTGCATGACTGGCTAAACCATCATCTAATTCCAGCCAATCCCAACACCTCAACTGAAACTCAACTATCATGGCCTTTTCAAAAGGGATTGGGATGACTATTTCATCATTTCTGTTGTTTTTATTAAACAAAGAATCGTTTTCTAGTGGGGTCAAACATAGCTGTGATTTGCCTATAGCAATAAATATCTTTCCAAGTCATATTTTTCTCAAGTACAGCTCACTTACACCATTTGATACAAAAAGAACAAAAAATATCAAGATACAGGAGGAGGAGTCTGTCTAGTGTTGAAGAACGCAAAGACGTCAATTAAAGTTATAAGAAAGGAGCATTGACCTAATTCATTTTTCCTTCCTTATTAAATTTTTGGTTTCTTTTTTGCTTCTTTGTTATAACCCACCTTTTTCCAGAAAGGACCTTAAAGAGAGGCATGATGGTTATAATCTCAGCTCTGTATGATTCCTTGATGATTCTGCGCTGGGGGTCTGATGCTCCTCAGAAATGAGACCCTTTGGCCTAGGAAGGAAGACCCTTTGACATTGGACATGGCCCCAGCCAGACCTGCCCCCGAGGCTCACACTCTTCATCTGTGCTTAGCTTCCTAACCTGGGAGAACATTGTGAGACTTTTGTTGTAAAGACTAATTAAACAACACACACAGTAAATTTGAACCCAGAAATATACGTTTTACACATGCAAAGCATTTTCACAGAAAAGGGTATTTCTTCACATTCTCCAGGACTGAAAGGAGAGTGGAAATATGCTTGTCAGAAAGAGTAAAACTGCTATAAAAATTACAATGTTCAAACTGGACGAGGAATAGATTTCCATATTTATTGAGTAAGGGGAGAACAGGCCTAGTAATGGAGAGAATACCAACTAGATGAAACGCGGCATCTGGGACAAGTAAATTAAAATGATTCCCAGCCCCAGGAAAAACCCACTAAAAACAACTGCTTTTTACTCTGTCTCATTACTGAGTGAGTCACCTCGGTTTTGAAATGGCACAGAGTAATCGAAATGATATTTTACCTGTTGGTAAGGATTCATCCAAGCAAGTACATCACTGAGGTACAAAATGTTCAAGTGTATTTTTCGTGATGGAAAAGACGACCAGCATATGAAGAGATGGGTCTAATCTCTTTCCTCCAGTTCACTGTATTTTTACAACATAAAAAGAACACACTTATTTTTCTATTTTGGCGGTCGTCCTTTTTGAGTGTATTTCTAGCTTTCTTGTTCAAATCATACATTTATCCAGCAGACTGGAGTGATCTTGATAAATTACCTGTTCTATGCTATGTATTGCCTCAACTTGATAGAAATAATAAGTAATATTCATTGTGGCATTAAAATCAAACAAGATGATTCTCTTTTTTTTTGAAATCTTTATTTTTAGAGCACTGTAGTTTGAGGATTGACAGTTCACGCTCTTAAGAGGAGAATCAGAAGAAATTTGGGAGTCAGAAGCAGAAATTCAGAAAAGTCGTTTTGTTTTTGGGAAATTGAAATAGAAATTTTGTCTTTGGAGAATAAATCCCTAGAGTCTGTATGAGGAAGGAGCTACTTGTTGGTATTTAGTTTATCGAATACAAGGAAAATCACATTAAGGGATAAATTGGGATTTGCAATAAATGCTATACTCTTAGAGATGTATCTCCATTATCGTATCGAATTGAAATAAAGTTAGTGGCAGATGCTATAGACAGTGATGATATTAGTGATGAAAGATTTCAAGATTTAAATAAGCTTTGTTTATTAAGTTGAAGCTCATTTGTAATCTAGGAGGACAGACAGTTGTATAAATAATTTGTCGACATGACAGACACAAAGATGTAAGCTCGTATAGCACGTACAAGGAAAAGGGACCCAGAAGAGGGATGCTTTATGAGAAGACTTGACTGCAGTGAGCAGAAAGTAAGAAGAACCGGTCAGTCTTATAGTCTTCAGGGCAGGGGGCTGCACTCCCAAGCCGCCCCCCCAGCCGGCCCATGTTGGCTTCCCTTCAGGGGTTTGGTTACCTGTATGGAGATAAAAGCCTGATCACCAGGGGGAAGAATCCAACAGCTGGTTCACATCATCTCTGAAAGACTAAGAGACCTTTAGCACTTTTGTGTGAGTATATATTTTAAGTTGGGTGGCCTTGCTTTTCCATGCGTCGTGTTAGCTTTGTAACCCAGTCTTACCACAGAACTACATCCCTGGGGTGTACAAGAGGGTGGAGAATAAGCTGTCATGACCCAAAAAAAAAAAAAAAAAAAAAAAAAAAAAAAATTCAGCCTTCCAAAGAGTAAGACTCTTCTACTAGAGGGACTTAGAGTTCCCAAAATAACTAGGGATTTAGTTTTTTGGGGTTTTTTGTTTGTTTGTTTGTTTTCTAAAAACAGTAACAACAGTAACACAACTTGGATTTTTTGGAAAGCTATAGTCTAAATATAGATCTGTGAGTTTACCGGGTTTTTTCTTAATGGAAATGTCTGTGGTGGGCATGTGTGTGTGTGTGTGTGTGTGTGTGTGTGTGTGTGTTCTAGTCATTCCCTCATTATGCAGATTTGAATGGATTCAGCTGAACACGCACCACAACACAAAGTAATTATTTCTCGGAGTCCTTCTTCTCTTGGGCACTGCCATACACCTCAATTTAGATTCCACCAGAAAAGCAGATTTCTCTATACTAAAGTCACTACATTACTAAAAAATTCTAAGTTCACATGGATCTTCACAGAAGGACTGAAAAAGAAGGAAAGCCATTTCCCTGTTATCCACTGTCTTGCTTTCTGGCTATTCAAGACGTGGCTCAAATCTCTAGAAGCCCTTGATAAATAGTGACAAAATATTATGGATCTCAGTAAGCTCAGTCACTTAAGTGTCTGCCTTGGGCTCAGGTCATCGTCCCAGGGTCCTGGGATCGAGCTCCACATAGGTCTTCCTACTCAGTGGGGAGTCTGCTTCTCCCTCTCCCCCTGCTTGTGCTCTCTCTCTTTTGCTAGCTCACTCTCTCTCTCAAGTAAATAAATAAAATCTGAAAAAAATATATTGTGAATCTAGGCTACAATAGGCTTGTTCTATTTTGGGAAATGTTTTCCTTAGGTAGAACACTTTGTAAGGTCTATACTTTGACCATATGTTATTACACTACCATGGCACCTGCTCACTCAGCTAAGTAGGGAATGCTGATCTCTTTACTAACATGTGGTAACATGCCTTTCCCCTTAGCTTATCATAGAAGCTTCTGGAATTTCCCACAGAAGATTCTAGAATTTCCCAGAGGGACTATTGCAAGTACATTGAAGATGCAAATTATATGAAAGGACAAAATTAATGGCTCAAGAATAAAGGTCTGTGACTTTAGAATTAAAGGAATATATTCAGGCTAGCTGTCCCTTCCTGCACTTAACTCTCTCTAGAGGCTTGAACATTGAGTGACATGACTAAAATGAAATGCTCGGTCAGCCCCAGAACCCCATCTTGGTCTTAACCTTGGTTGTTATCACCATAGTATTTTCATTTCCTCTCGGAAGAAACTCTGGCTGCAACTTGTCTTCCATGCATTCATTATCTCTCCATGGAAAGTTTTGGAGTTCCTGAACCTGCAGATGTATGGGATATTTTCCCAACTGACTTGTGATTCCCAGCCTGGGCCTTGGAACAACCTGAGATTTCTTGACAGGTCCTTCCTTCTGCCATTCTTGGTGGAACTTCATTAATACTCATCCAAGTCATTGGGCTTCTTGAAGATGCTGTAAGTCATAAATATCTTTAGACCATGCACCCTTCTTTCCCCTGAATGAAATCTATATCAATTAAAACAGCACATTTGCTATGAAGCTTTAAGGCAATGACGCTAGAGCTCTCACATATAGAAATTCTTGAGCCTTCCTTGTAAGAAGTCCTTCATTGTTCCTTCAACCCCTAGGGCAAGAGAGGTGACTCTTCCTCGCCCAGGTTCCAGGCTATTGGCTAAGTTCCTCCTCTCTGTAGTGGGGTTGCACCCGCAGGTGACCACCACTTCCAGAACAGAGGGGCCACACTGAGCCTGCTGACCACAGAACCTTTGCTGACCAGCGAGGCTCGCATATTCTCCTGCTGGCCCTATTCTCTTACTTCTTTTTTCCTGAGGTGTCTGAGGAGAGCCTATGCTGATTTCCGTTGCAGGCGTCTTACCAAAGGAAAATATCTTACATATGCAAAAATAAAGTTAGCAAATAAACACAGCCACAGATAGAGAAAGACAATTTCTTTACATTTCTCTTGCTTTCATCTTCAAACTTCAATTTGTAAGTAAAGCAGAGAATTGACGTGAAAAGTGTTGAGCCAGTTTCACAGTGACAAGAATTATATTTACTTGGCTTCAAAAAAAAAAAGTGGAGTAAAAATTCTAAAAACATAGTTTTGCTTAGTAAAGAGTCCTTTGTAACATTGATAAGTATGATCCATTGGGGTGTGAATGTTTTCTTTCGTGAGAGGAAGTGACCACTATTCTTTCTAGAAGGCTAATGGTAAAAATTCTTCCATTAAGTTCAGAAGAGGACAGAGTCTAAATCTGGCCATGAAACCATGCAGGAGAAAGGAGTTTACTACCCAAAGCCAAAAATGTCGGGCACTTCAAGCGTGAATGGGATTTTCAAAACAAAAATTCATTCTGGATGATCTGGAGAGGAATCATTTGTATCCTGCTGAAGCAGACAGACGTCCTCTGCCAGTAGAAGGAGGAGAAATATCTACACCGTATTCTGGTGTTTCCATGTTTTGAAAACACTGAACTAGCCCACCTTTAGAGAACATTCGTGTAAACTGACTGTCCAAGACAGAAAAGGAAAAACTGATGTGGCTGCCTCCTCCAGGCTGTCCGTCAATCCCGAAGCAACTCACCCATCGGAATTCTTTCCCGGCTTCTGTTTTAACTTCCTTCTTGGTGGCAGCCTCTACCCATCACCCTTTGCCTTGCTTTGGTTCCATTTCAGAAAACAACTATTTTTACATAAACTACAAAGGTACAGCCAGGAGCACGTGCGGGGGAGACAGATAGCCTGCGGTTGCCCAGGGACTTCTCATTTTATCTCTGCGCAGACCCAGCACAGCCTGCCAGGTACAACTAGTGTAACGAGGGCTCCATCCCGGCGACGCTGAGATGCGCGCATCGATACTCGGGGCTGCTTGACAGCGCGGGGAGATTCTGTGCGTCATGCTGCTCCCATTGATTACAGTCTGAAAGAGCATTAACCCTCCTTATGGCCCCGAGATACACTTTCTCCACGTGTGTGTGTTGGGAACATCAGTATGTTATGGGAGCTTTTCGGAGATTAATTCACTGCTGGAGATAAAACTCACAAAACAAGGACATCAGGTGTCTTTGGAACAATATTTAAAGCCACAAATCCTGTTTCTGTTTCATGTTACCAGCGCAGAGAGAAAAACCCTCTTGGAGAAGATACACTTTTGAAGGAGAAGAAATCCCTTTTTAAATTTTTTTATTTATTTTGGACAGCGACAACCTAGGGGCCCTGCATGTTAATACTTGACTTTCCTGATATTTGACTATTCTAGAATGGTGAGAACGAGGCCAGTACAAGAATTGGTGCCTTTGACCCAAAGATATGCTTTTTATAGACACTGATGGTCCGAAAGTGTGTTGAGGACAGAAACTGACCAGGTCCCTAGAAGCCATCAAGATAAAATCCCGAGTGGCAATCTGCCCCACCCCACCCCCCATTTACTGTACTTTTTTCATTTTAATGAACCTACTGTATACATTTTGGGTTTGTTTGGGCATTGTTGGGTTTTCCTAAATAGTCCTGTCACTTTGGAGAATTGGACTTCCTCTAAAGCCTAAAGAATGTGATGCAGTCTCTTTTCTGGCTTGAAGGCCAATGCTTAATTTTCTTGTTAATCATATCCTAAATGAACAATTCTCTTCAGCTTCATCAAATAGGATAATTTGGACTGCATGATTGCAGACCATTTTTATCAGAATCAAAACTTAGTTTGTCAGCTTGTTTTCGTGGTTGTCTTTAACCATCATGGTAACATCTTCTTACCCAACCGGTAGGATGATGATGTCAGCTCTGGGTCCCCACACCTGAGCCAGAGCCTCGCTGCACACACATCCTTTCTGCCTCAGTTTCCCTCATGCAAAATTTCCTATGATTCTTGCGAAGCTTAGAAAAATTAATACAGGTGAAGCACTTGGAAAAATGTTCAGTTTTAACAATCTCAATTTCAAGCAGTCCGTAAATGTTAGAGGAAAACAAAACAAAAGCCTCTGGCACAGGATCTGTCTGTGAGGAGCTAAGGAAAAACAGAAAGTGCCTTTTTTAATGGATGTTGTTAAAGGACGCATTGAATTTAACTTTGGTCCACACTGCCAAGGGTGTGGGCAGAAGACTGGAGGATGCCTGAGTGCTCAGGCAGGTAAGCACCTGCCTCACTGTGCTCAATCACAGGCACACCTGTTGATCTGTATGGAGACAGTCTCAACGAGGGAGCTGTGAAAAGGCGTAGATTCGCTGACAGGCAACCAGAGCGTGCACGCCCCCTGCTTCTGCAGAGCTCTCCTGTCCCAGCCCTCCATCCCATGTCTGCTCTTCCACAGTACTTCTGCATCACAGAATGGTGGTATTGACCCTGGAAACTGACAGTGACTTCGCTATCCTCCAAAAGAGGTGTGTCGATCAAATCTCAAGAAAAAAGAGAAGAGTGCTTCCTCCTCTTTCTAGGTTTATTTTGCTTTCAAAGTTACAGAAACCAATTCTGAGTAGCTTAAGCAAAAAGGAAAACTGAGTAGGATACTGGACTATCTTATGGAATCCAGGAATTGAAAAGCCAAGTTTCAGAAGGACAGCAGGACCTCAAGCCCAGCACCACAGCATGGTTTAAAGCATGGAGTCTAAACACAAATCCTGTCAGAGTTTATCAGCTCTTTCACTTGTTAGCTGTGTGATCATAGGCCTGTTCTTTTTTCAGCTCTGTGCCTCAGTTTCCCCACCTGAAGAATGGCGATGGTAATTAAAAGAAGGTAGTATCCGAAAGGGCTTGGACAGTGGAGCACATTAAGAATGGCGTGAAGGCTGGTTAAGTTAGAACCATGGGCACTGTGGACAGAGCTCTGCTATTGCTATGACTCAGCATTGGTGATTCGGCAGCAAATCTGATCAGCACAGCCTGTGTCTGAGCACAATTTTGGATCAAGTCACTGTGGTTGTTGTGAGGTGTAGATCAAGCTCCTCTGGGTCAACCTGTCTCCTTGGGCTAGAGTCAAAGGGGATGGTGTCTTGAGTCTGGGCTTTGGTTAGGAGCCCACCAGCATGATATGCTTTGCACCCTCCTGAGTTCAAAAGAATGAGCAGGCAGGGAACTTTCCATTTGAAAAGAGTTTACATGACAGTAGTCACCATTATCCACAGTTGCACTTTCAAGAGTTACTCCTTCTGTCCAATTGTCAGAAGGTGAATCTAGCCTAACACTACATCACAACGCCTGTGTCACTCACATCACCTTCTCTCATGCCGTGAGCATTCTGTCATCTCCCATCATCACTGCAAGAAGGGTAAGTACAGGACAGTAAGATACAAGATACTTCGAGAGAGAGAAGGGGACCACATTCACATAATGTTCATTACAGCATATCGTTATAGTTGTTCTAGTTTATTACTTATTGTTGTTAGTCTCTCTCATTTATAAATTAAACTTAATCATAGTGTGTCTGTATAAGAAAAACACATATACACGTATATGTGTATAAACACATAAACCCGTTATACATAGGGCTGGGCACTATCTGTGGTTTCAAGCATCCACTGGGGGTTTTGGAATGGAACGCCCTGGGGCTGGACAGGGAGGGCTGGGGGGATGGATCATAGAGACGAACATAGTGCCAAATACAGCTAATGGCAATACAATTAATTTTTTTCTGTAGAATTACCAAGTCTCCTACAACTCTAATATTTGAAGAGCTTAATGAGATGCAAGTGAAATAGCATATGTTCTTTTGTTAACACCAAAGGAGAAACAATTACTCAAGCAGACATTTAGCTCATAGTTAATAGGAACAAAACACTGGAGGCAAAATGTGTAAAGCTGCGAATATATATATATATATGCACGCAGATACTGGTCACATTATTGCACAGAGGGCTGTTCCCTTCCCTTCTGGACACCCAGCATCTCAGTATTCACTTGATCTCTCAGGATACATTGGTTTATGCTGAGAAGGGCACTTTATAACATCATCCATTAGACTTAGCTAAAAAGAGTTTGTATTTTCTAAGGTTTTGTAATATTGAGTTGATTTCTCTTCAGCTCTCAGAGGAGGACAATTTTAATTTTTCTGTCTGACGTATAAGAAATCTGGTGAGCCAGTGAGGAGAGAGCGGACTTCCTCTCTGTCTCAGTGGCATGTGACGATTGGCTCCCCTCCTCCGTGGCCCTGAGGTGCCTGCAAGGGCCCCCATTCAGAAGACATGGGTGCTGGGAACACTGGTGAAGGGGCTGAGTGGTTTCCTGCTTACACACTCTGTGTCATAACCTTGAGGGCAACATTAGGGTTTTTCTAAGGTCATTTAAATATGCCTTATTTCTGACTGAGGCACTCCCTCCAGAACCTAAGCCCCACAAGAAACAAAATTCTTCTAGACTCTCAGCCCATCTCCCATTTCTCCAAAATATGCATAGACCTCTTGATGCCAAGCGGTAGGCTGCTTACAGAGGCAATGGAATTCAGAGAGGAAGCTCCTCATTTGAGCTTCGTTGACCTTCCCATGTTAACATCTGGGCCTTTCTTCACAGCAGGATGAGGAAGGAAAGAAGCCCGCAGGCCTGGGGAAGTTAGGCAGTGCTTGACTGCTTCTCTCTTATTTATTCAGCCCTTTTTCTGCCTTAAGACATCTTTTCTTTCTGAACTCAAGGCAGAGAGTGAGTGTATCATTTATCGGCTAATAAGTCGTCTGACAAGGTAGTCGCTTTGTACCTAATTGTTCAGTTTATTTATGTATTATTGATGAGCCCGGACTTGAACTCTGCCTCCCTTGGAGGCTGCTTGATAAATCTCTTGCCTCATCCTAAAACACTGAATTACCTGCTGGAACATAATACATGACATTGCTTTTACTTTGTGTTCCTATAAAGCTTTGGATATACATTTCAATATCTATGTTTAACAGTAGGAAATAGAATAGAATACATAATTCAAATTGCTCTTTGAACTTTTTTTTTTTAAGTATAAAAGCTATTCATTAAATTGCTTTCTGACTCTTGAGGCTTATATAATTTTCATTGCTTAAAGTTATCTTGAACTGCATGAACTAAATGCCAAACTATCATCTCCCTCACGTTTCTGTGGTTTTCAGTGCCATGAGTGGAAGTGTGTTCCAGTAACTGAGATTGAGTGCTGAGAATCTGTATTCAAGTTTTAAATCCTGTGAGTTTTCACTAGATTCCTCTGTTGAGAGCCCAGATCTGAAACCACAAAGAATTTCCTTCACTTTGACAGTGTGGGTCCTCTGATTAATAGACACTGAGCACTTTTCTTAAGTGTCCTCTCTTCTTGTCCTGTGTTTCGCCATCAGTAAATTTAAGTGATGACACTTAAATACTGTGTTTAAGAAGAATACTGAGGATTTTTAAATGAGTTGATTGAAGTGCATTGGAACTAGACCATGCCATTGATTATTATAAAGATTGGGATTTGAACCATCATCAGAGCACTAAAATTACAGATCAACAGTGGGAACTTTTTGTCCCCTATAAGATTTACAACTAGATCACCTTTATGCTCTCAGATCCCTCTACACTCACAAGCAGAAGAAATGGAAGTGGTTTTGTTTTTTAAAAAATATTTTTTTCATTTGTTTATTTATTTGTTTATGGCAGGAACAGGGGGAGGGGCGGAGAGAGAAGGAGAAAGAGTCTCGAGCAGAAATCGAGTCAGACACCCAACTGACTGAGCCACCCAGAAAAACATCCATTTCCCCAAGAAATGGAAGTTTTAAAAATGGGAGTGCTCCTTGCAAACTTGAAACCAGTATATTCCTGATAAAGCATGAAGAATGGAGAATTTCGCAAGGCACTAGTGAATTTCCACCAATTCGTGGAAAACAACAAGAAAAGATTGTATAGTCTGTTGATTTCTTAACGACGGAGCCAGACAACTTTTCAAAAATTTTACTAATCCTTCCTTTATTAAGCATTGTCATACTTTGTTCATTGTGGACTTTTTAGTTATTTTTTTAAATTGTAGTAATATACACATAACATGAAATTTACCATCCAAATTGCTTTCAGATGTACAGTTTAGGAATGTTAAGTAGATTGACATTGTTGCCCAGCTTACATCCAGAAATTTTTCATCTTCCTAACCTGAAACCCTGTTCTCTTCCTTTCCATGTCCACCTCCTTCCAGCCCCTGGCAACCACCATTCGACTTTCTGTTTCTATGAGCTTGATTACTTTAGACACCACATATAAGTGGAATCCTGCAGTGTTTGTCTTCTCGTGATGGGCATGTTTCAGTTAGAATGATCAGGCTTCAACCATATTGTAGCATGTGCCACAATTTCTTTCATTTTTAAGGTTGATTAATATTCCATTGTTTGTATCTACTACATTTTGTTGATTTATTCATCTGCTAATGAGATTTGGGGTGCTTTGACCTTTTGGCTGTTATGAATATTGCTGTTATTAACATGGGTATGTTAATATCTATTTGAGTACCTGCTTTCAATTGTTTGGGTATGTACCCAGAAGTGGAATTGCTAGATCGTATGTTCATTCTTGTTTCATTTTTTTAAGGAGCCTCAGTACTGTTCTATGGCGGCTGCACCTTTTTACATTTTCACCAACAGAGCACAAGGGCTCTAATAGCTCCATGTTCTTGTCAACACTTGTTTCTTCCCTTTCTTTTCTCTGGTTTAATACCCATCCTAATGGGTGTGAGGTGGTATCCCCTTGTGGTTTTGATTTGCATTTTTCTAGTGATCAGTGATGTTGAGCATCTTTTCACGTGCTTACTAGTCATTTGTCTGTCTTGGGAGAAATGTCCACTCATGTCCTTTGCCCATTTTTAACATGGTTGTTTCTTGTCTTTTCTTCTTCCTCTTCTTCATCGTCATCGTCTTCTTCTTCTTCTTCTTCTTCTTTTAGAGCTGTCGGAGTTCTTCATATATTCTAGATATTAAGCTCTTATCAGATACATGATTTACAAATGTTTTCTTTCATTCTATGGGCTGACTTCTACTCTGGTGATTATGTCCTCTAATGCGTGGAAGTTTCTGATTTTGATAGAGTCCAATTTAGAGAGATTTTTTGGTCACCTGTGCTTTTGGTGTCATACCCAAGAAATCACTGCCAAATTCAATGTCATGAAGCTATTCCCCACCATCATGGGTTTTTTGCATTAATGTCTACTTAAAGAAAATATTGTATTAAAATTCCATTTGTCTTGACTATTCAGTTCTTTAGCACTTCCTCAAGTTTTTGTCCTGAGGCAAAGTAACCTCACCCTAATACCACCCCTGAATTTCAGAGACACATAGGAGCCAAGTTATTCATTTTCAGTGAGGGGAATTTTTCAACTGATGGCCCAAATTGCTTCCATGTGCACCTTGCATGCAGACCCAAGGGGAGAATTTTTTAACTATATTTACTGCATCTGATGTCAAAAGCATTGGGCTTTTTCAGCACATTTTACAAAATCTCTACGGAGAAAAGGGAAGTGATTATTTCACTGGAGAATAAGCTCAAAAGCATTCACTAAACAAAGAAGAAAGGGACACCAAAAAGAATATTACCCAAATGGACTTGGCTTTCCAAGGTGGATGGCTTAACTTTTTTTGTCCATTTGGCATTTATTTATATGGTATTCTACATATTTTGGTGATTGATTTTAACCATCATCCTCCATGTATGTGGAACTAGTGGTATCATGATTTCACTTTTACACTTGAAGAACTTGGGGCTCAGAACGTTTGTCTACTTATTCAAAGTTTTGTGGCCTTTGAGAGGGAGAAAATAGATTTGAGCTTAGACGCATTCATGCCGTCTGTGCAAATGGTTTTCAAATTGTGGTTCCTGGCCTGGCAGCATCAGCATCACCTGAGAATCTGTTAGACATGCAAATTCTCCTTTTCCTGACCTAATAACTCAAAAACTTGGTGGGGTGGAGTGGGGCAGGGTGGGGGGCAGTAGTCTGTGTTTTAACAAGTTCTTTAGGGAATTCTCTTCATGATATGTTCAGGAACTAACTAACACTCTATGTGACGGTGTGTATACAATCCCCGAACTAGACTCAGATCCTCAGCCTCTGTTCCCAAAGAGCTCGCAAGCTAGTGGATAAAGTAGGACATGTGCACAAATGTTGCTATCGGACTGATACTGATGTAAAAGAAAATACTAATGTGGTGTTTTCTGATTCAGAGGAGAGATACATATCACTCTGGTTTGAGGATCAGGGGCGGCTCTCAGAGAAGGATGGTCAAATCTGGCGATTGGATGAGGAAGTATGATATTCCGAAGAGAGGAACCATGTGAATAAATGCAGCTGGGAGGGGAACGGTGAGCTCAGAGGGCCCGTGGAGCAGCTCAGTTTGGCAGCGGTTCCAGCTTCGCTGAGCTGAGAGCAGATGGCAGAAAGCTTTGGATATCAGAATAAGAAGACTTCATTTTATTCAATTGGCAGTAGGAAGCCAGGGCATATTTTGAGCAGGGGAGAGAACCATGTTTAAAGCTGCAATTTAAGAAATTATTCTCAGAATTCTATGGGATGAGTTGCATGAAGAGAAACCCGGATGAGAGAAGAACAGTTAGAAGCTTATGGCGACTGTCTGGACATGAGGGGAGAGGGCAGGGATTGGGACTGAAGTGGGGCAAATGGGTATTTCAGATCCGTGATCTGCGGGACTTGGTATGAAAGGGAGAGAGAAGTTTCCAGAAGCTATTTAAATGATGAGATTCCATGACTAAGGAGCATGAGATGTGACATTAATAAAAATAGAGGAACAGCTTTAGAAGGAAGAAGAGTTGAGCCTTGAAGACCGTCAGTGTGGGCTTCCAATGGGTTTCCTGGAGGAAGATGGCCAGCAGGGAGTACAAATGAAAAGATGGACACAGGCAGAGGGGTCATTGCTGAAAAGATAGATGAGAACCAATTGATTCTCTGTCATAGAGAGCTCATTGAGAAGAGGGTTCAGGGAGCCATTCCCTTGGTGGCACTTGGGAGTAAGGAAAGTGGAGTGAAGCCAAGGAAGAAGCTTTTGGGGAGATCAGTATGAAAATCAAAGATGACACTATCCTAGAGCAGTTGACCGGTTGCCAGTTCTGAATGAGGGGAAGGTACGAGAAACAGAGTGTCAGGAGTGAAGATACCAGCACGAGAATTCTAGGGGTCAGGAGACCAAGGGAATAAGTGGTTAGAAGAAGCACACGGCAAGCATACCAGATTATTTTGAGATGTTTTGTGTTAATGGGAAGGAGAGAGAGAAATTAGTTACCTGAGGGAATAGTGGAGCATAGGGAAGAATCCTTGGTTGGTTGTTTGGGTTTTGGGGTGTGTGCGGGCATGTGTGTGTCTGTGTGTGTGTGTGTGTGTGTGTGTGTGTGTGTGTGTGTGTATGTATAAAGAACATGGCCCCTCATGTAGGCAGAGGGGTGCAAAAAGATGAGACTCACCAACTGGACAATTTGCAAAAGGAGGCTATAGTTGAGAGTACACAGGGAGGGCTCTCCCTAAGAAAGAAGGAAAAACATACCTCTGAAACCCAGAGGGAAAAAGAAAGAATTTGGTTCAGAAAAAAGTGTGGAGATGGAGAGGAGGAGAATCAGGCAGCTTCTTCAGGTAGATTTCTCAGTAGAGTGAGAGGCAGAGTCATCATTGTGGAGAGGTCCTCAGGGATTGAGTATCTAAGGAACAGTAAAAAGCTTGGACTAAGCAAGGTGGGGAAATGGGATGGGAGCTCAGTGAAAGCTTCTGCCTCCCTTCACCTTTCCATTTTTACTCCCTACTGGCCATCTTAATCAAAGAAAACTCATGCTCCTTAGTCACTGAATGTCATAATTTAAATATCTTGTGGGCACTTCTCTCTCCTTTGGATACCAAGTCCTGCAGACTTTAGATCTGAAATACCCTTTCTATCCTAATCTCTGTCTGCTCTTGTCCAGACTGTTGCTATAGTCTTTTTTTTTTTAAGGTTTATTTATTTATTTTGGGGGGTGGTGGCAGATGGAGGAACAGGGAGAGAGAAATTCAAGCAGGCTCCATGCTCAGCCTGATGTGGGGCTAGATCTCCTGACCCTGAGATCAGACCTGAACTGAAACCAAGAGTTGGATGCTTAACTGACTGTGCCACCCAGGCGCCCCATAGTCTTCTAACCAGTCTTCTATCACCTTGGATTCTCTTAATGCAACCCACCCAATATAGTTCTGAGAGTAATTTCTTAATTCTTGACTTTGAACGTGATTCTCCCCTGCCCAAAAAGAGGCTGAGCTAATTAGCAGCTAAGTAGGTGCTAAGTAGGACTGGGAGACACAACTCCTTAGTGGAATCCAACTGTTCGACTTCATAATAACATCTAGTAACATCATGTTTGTTTTGAAGCAGGGACTAAGAAAGCAGGATCCTGGATTTCCCCAGGATTGGAGAAGTATAAAATAGGAACAGGGGAAAAAAGACAAACATGCCCAAAGAAATAGGACAATAGAAAGAGCTTCCTTAAAAGGACCATCCTTGAAACCCAATCTGCATCTTCTTGGAGTCAACGGAACAAAGACTAGAAAGAAGTGAGTTATTAAAGGTAATAAGAACAAGATAGAAGACTCAGAAGTTTAAAATGGAAGAAGTGGAAGGGGATGAGGTTCTAGTGAGAGGAGGGAATTTTATAACAATATCCACGGAGGTCCATTCTGTATGCTGACAAGTATATGTTACTCCCAGCACCTAACAAGAAGTTGAAATCTAGTCATTAATTAAAACTATGGTAACAACAAAAAAGTGAAGGTTATTTTGAAAAGATCGACAACACGGATATTGAAACCGGGAAATGTAATGGCTAGGACAGGAAGGAAAGCAGGGAGGTGTCCTAGAAATAGAACGACAAAGATTAGGACGGAAAATGTGGGATGAACAGCCGATGCAGACGCGGGAAGAGAATTTGCGAGTGACAGTGGAGGGAACCAGCTCTAATCTCTACTGTGAGATGAGGGAGTGGGAAGCACTCTACACTGAAAGGGGAAATGAGCTTCAAAGACAATTCAAGTTTTGTTGCCTCTTTTTTTTTTTTTTTTTTTTTTTTTTTAAATTAAGGAGCAGTGAGTAGACTTTAAAAGGCACATATCCAGACAGAGCCACATCAGAAGCTATGAGACCCTTGAGGGCAGGAAACATATTATATTGGCCTCCCCCACCCCTACTTTCCAGAAATGTGCCTGGAGCATAAAGGTGGTAGCCTAATAGATTCTGAATTAACGAGAGAATCAATGAAAAAAAAAATGTAAATCACCAATGAGGTAAGGAGAGTGAGAAAGTCATACCTAGACTATTGTTTAATTGTACTCAATTTTAAGAAACAGGACTGCAGGAAACAGAAGGTTTAGGTGTAGGCTCAAGACACATTGCAAATAGAAGAGTAATTTTTAGGCTTTTTTCAAAATTCCCCTCCCAGTGCTGGGAAGATGATTAATAGCGATTCGTGGGCCCTGAAAGGGCAGGTAAAGAAGCAGCTCAAAGGAGACAGCAAATGAGATGTTCTCCTCCCTTACTAAGAAGCAACTCATCCAGGGTGCCTGGGTGGCTCAGTGGGTTAAGCTGCTGCCTTCGGCTCAGGTCATGATCTCAGAGTCCTGGGATCGAGTCCCGCATCGGGCTCTCTGCTCAGCAGGGAGCCTGCTTCCTTCTCTCACTCTCTATCTGCCTGCCTCTCTGCCTACTTGTGATCTCTGTCTGTCAAATAAATAAAATCTTTAAAAAAAAAAAAAAAAAAAGAAGAAGCGACTCATCCAATAGGACAGAAGAGGGGACAGGCTCCGACTCCGTCAGGCTTTCTCTTTCCTTCCCTCATGCTGCTCAGTTCTTACTCTCAGACTTTACAGTTCAGGAGCCTAATGCTATAGAGTTAATAAGGCTGGATATTTTTTAACAGCTTTACTGAGGCATCATTTCTTACCATGAAATTCCCTTGTGCTAAATGGACAATTAAATGATTTTTATTAGATTTACATAGTTGTGCAACCATCTACAAAATCCCTTTTCAGGACATTGTTATCATCCCTAAAAGATCCTTCATGGGTTTGATGAATCTTAGTGATGAACTTAATTTAAGGATAATAGTTACATTATTCAGTGCTTACTACGATCTGGGCTCTATTTTAAACAGTTTATATGTACTGGCTCATTTAATCCTCACAAAGACCCGTGAGATAGGCACTCCTGTTTCCCCATTTTACAGATAGAAAAATGGAGGCAGTAGTCACATTTATAGTAAGAGGCAGAGCCAGCACTGGACCCAAAGCACATTAGCCCCAAAGCTGTTGATCTTAGCCGATGCCATATTGCTTTTTAATATATACTGGCCATTTGAGAAGCCAGACAAAAATAGCCATAAGTATGTTCTTTCTTTGTTTCATTTTTACATCATCAGTATGGAGTGAGAAATTCAGCCTTAATGCAAAAATATCCATACATTTACATTCATTTCCCTTAAGTAGCTGATACTGGAAATATGAAAAATTATGAATAATTTTATATGGAACAGAATGAAGTTGGAGTCTTGGCAGTTATCTGGTTAACAAATTAGATCATCGAGACAGAAAAAAAAAAATCCTGTTTGGTGGTTTAAAATATCTGGTGTAGCTGTCCACATTCATCAAATTAATAGGATAATTGCCAATTCTCTACTCTATTTTGTTCTGTATCAACATAGCCTGAAACACAAAGGGAAGTTTTTGCCCAAATGATATAAATTTAGTCACTTGCAAACATTCCTGGTCACTAACCTAGAAAGGCTGTTGGGGATACTTGGAAATGTTCCCAGAAATTCAGTTTGAGGATGGAACAGCACAAGAAATATAATTGTGGTATTGCCTCTTTATGAAATCAACTACTGACATTTTAATCCATGTAAAAGCCTGTATCTACTTACAGATATTTCTGGAAAGATATCATGTCAAATGAGCAGAGCATTAAATAGGCATGTCATTTTCCATTAACCCTTCCCAAATGTTAATTTAAGAAAAATCCAATTAATACTCAGTGTGGTAAGGACTGCAAGTGGGAGCATAGACTAGAGGTTTTATTTTTAGCAACAGAGCTTTTGGGAGGTAGACAGAGGCAGCACTAGCTGAAAAGAATCCTCTTAACTCTAAGTGTATAGACAAAAAAAAAAAAAAATTCTTTTTTTTTAAATGTCACCAGTATAGCTCTTTTACTACATGATATACTGTAGTGGTGGATATGTGTCATTATGCATTTGTCAGAACCTATGGAATATACAGCACCAAGAGTGAGCCCTAACGTACACTGTGGGCTTTGGGTGGTAATGATGTGTCAGTGGAGGTTCATCAATTGTAACAAATGTACCCTTGCAGTGTGGGATGTCAATAATGGGGGGGAGGGGGGAAGGGAGCAGGGGTGGGGTAGGTTGTGCACTGGTGGGGATGGGGAGTATATGAGGACTCTTGGTGGTTTGCACTCGATTTTTCTATGGACTGAAAACTGATCTAAAAACTAAAGCTTACAAATTAAAAAAAAAAAAAAAAGCTCCCTGAAAAATACAAGTCTATTAATATATGCTTTTCTATTTAGGAACAAATAGTAGTATTTAAATGCTTAAAAACCTCAGGTAGTGTACTTCTGCTAAGATTATCAGAGGATTTAGCAACCAGATTTCTTGCCTTCTTCATTAGCATTACTCAACCAGTCTGAGACCTGCGTTCCAGCAGCCTGGGTGTTTACTATTTTCAAGGTGTGGAAGAGAACCCAGGCTAACTTTTCTGAGAGTTCTGCCTGAGGTAGATTCTGTTTTCTCTGAACACTTCTCATTTGCTGTGTCTTCTGATTCCACTAGAATTGTAGTGGCCCTAGGCTCCACTTTCCCACTCCTAGTTAGCCACTTTGTGAATGTCTGAGGCCATCAAAGATCCCATAGCCTGGGGTCCCTAGGTGGCTCAGTCGTTAAGCATCTGCCTTCAGTTCAGGTCCTGATCCAGGGGTCCTGGGAAAAACCCCATATCAGGCTCCCCGCCCTGTGGGAGTCCTGCTTCTCCTCTCCTGCTTCCCCTGCTTGTGTTCCCTCTCTCACTGTGTCTCTCTCTGTCAAATAAATAAATAAAATCTTCATAAATAAATAAATAGCTTTTCCTTACCAGACCCATCCATTCCTCAGACACTCCCCTTCATGTCCAACCACCACATTCTAAGTGAATGAAATTCACAATGTTATTAAACCAATAGAGGCACTATTGGGGTGATAAGCATGCTGCCTAAAAAACTGGGAATACATTCCAAACTCAGAAGACTTATTAATTAATTTTAGATTAATTGCTCTTGCTCTTGAAGAAGATTATTTGGTCACAGGCTTCCCTTTCTTAGAAAAATTGAAGAGATGACTCATATTTGCTTTATATATGATTTATATTTGTTTAAAATATTGTTTTTAAAATTTGCTTAAAATTTTGGGGGGAGATAGGTTTTGGTTAATAGTACATAGCCCAATATCATATCATGTTATATATTCATATTTATCTCTCAAAGAATAATGTATAGGCCCCCTTGACATCTAAGACTTTTCAAAAATTAGTGGGCATTGTGAATTAGATATATCAGCTTTTTATTTCTATAAAGTATGGTCGTTTTTATACAGACTGATATGTGGAAATACTCATTGTCTTAAGAACTACATGAAACACAGTGGTGGAATTTCAATTTCATTTATAAAATTAATACTTTCATCTACTCAGAACACTAATGGTTTTAATGAAGACACAGCATCTTGCAAACAAATAATTAGTTTTGTGCATGAAAGGATAAATAGAATTCCAATTAACAAATTGCTAATTTTTCTTAGAGCTCTCAGGTTTCAACCATGACAAGTAGAAGTTTTTATGTGTAATTTGAAGAATTAATTTTGTTTTTCTGCGGTTACCCAGAGTAACTGTAACTCCAAAGTATATATAATACAGTGTATGTTTATTTCAAATTAGTGAAATTGTAAGCGCGGGGCGATGGTTTTTAATTCTGGGTTTTGAAGACCATACCCAGAGCACCTGGAATAGGGTTGTTAGACCTCCAAGAGCTCAGTGATGTCATTGCATTGAAAAAACTCTTTAGGCCATATGTAAATTTTTTTAAGTAGATGATTTAATTGATGTAGGATTTGAGCTACCTTTATTACTTAAGTGAGTCATTTCATCGTTGATTTCATCTCTCATCTCACAATTTCTCATGAAAATGACCAAAACATCAAACTTGACATGTTTCAAACACCAGGGTTTCTCTGCAGCAACACTGTTCATGTTGGCACTGGATAATTCTTTTGTAAGGAGGCTAGTCTGTGCTTTGTACAATGTACAGAGACATTCTGGCTCCACCCACTAGATGCTGGTAGTACTGCTTCTGTCCAAACCCAAAGTGGGGATGGGGGGAGTGGGGGGTGGGGGGCAGGGGCAGTGTGGGGGTGAGGCAAATCACCCCCAGCTGAGAAACACTTCCATAGAGAATGTGGGTTGCTTTGTATATCTATCACGATATTATTAAATAGAATGAGCAAAGCTAGGGCCAAGCAATCAGAAAAAAAATATCAAAACAAAACTCAAATCCACAAAGATCCAAGGAAATGCTAATACCCATCTAAATAATGGAATTGCTTCATCTATATAGTTGGTGTGGTTGGCATCACAGAATCCTTCTATTAAATCAGCCTTACACCTTTAAGAATGATGGACTGAAAAACGTCTTCAGTGACTGCTAATGGATGAAGTAGAAAGAGAAGTTGTGGAGAAAATAGCAGATGTAGGAAGCCTCAGAGGCTTCCTAAAAATGTATATCCACAAGCCCTTTCCTTTTCAACAGTGTAAAAATGCAGTTTTTGATAGCACAGCTTACAATCTACATAAAGGTAGGAATGTACATGTTTTGAGAAACTACATTAGCTTTTGGAACCGCTAGTCCAAATATGTTGTCACAAATGTAGTTTCATTGCCTGAAAATGGGATGCAGTGGGGGCATCTCAAAATATGGATTTTACATATTAGATGCAAGATAGTTTCCTATCACATGTCCAAAGAGTTTTGTTGCCTATATTATGTACAATGGGCAATGGACACTATAATATAACTTTCTGAAGATCACGTTAGCTCTGAAGAAAAGACAACATCGTTCTGCTTTTAAAATAAAAATCCATCTTGGATAATTTGATCTTGCTCTAATGTTTAGTTTCCATTCTCTTCTGACTTCAATACATGTTTAAATTATTTGTTTCAATTTGAAGATCTTAAGTAACATTGAAGGATTTCTTAGTGACAAGACTCATTAGATATATTTAAAATATGTACATTTTGCTCAGAATATTCAGAAGGCATTTCAAACAAAAAAGTCCTGAGACCACTTAATCTAACATTAATATTAATTTACTTAATGGTTATAAAAATGTATTATCCCAGAATTTTTCATAGCAAATAGGAAATGTGCAAAAAGTATTAATAATGTAAAGTTTCTTATAGAAAGTGAAATAATAGGTTACAGGCAATAGAGATTACATAATTACTTTGATGTGAGCGTTATAAGGAACATTGACTGATTACTGAAACAGCCTAAGTATCTCGCTGAGTTATGCAACTGGTGAACCAGAGCAGAAGTTGTTATATAGCTCCATAAAATACAATGAGCGATTGTTATCTTGTGGGTAATTTAATGCTTAAAGCTAATAAGCTATGAAAAACAAAATGCTATAGGAGACCTATGTCATTCTATATCTTACTACTATATATTTAAGTATAACTTTGCATTTTTTTATGCCAGAACAGTCTGAAATCTTCATTTTATGGCAATAAATTCACTTGAAGCAAGTTTAGTGACTGTGATATAAAGTAGTTCATTCTGACTGGGTAATAGTTTCTCTGCAAATTAAGAGAGGCATTCCGTTGTACTTTGCATTTTCAGACCACTCCTAATAAATAAATAATAAATAAATATGTACAGATGTAAAGAACATGTTTATGGGCACATAGATACACACGTGATGCTCTATAAACTTTTCATTTATTGGGTGATTATACTACTGTTTTCTCTTGTCTACTCCATTACTTTGATTTAATATTTAAGGTAGGGCGGCACACTTACTAGGAGAGTGATTACAAAATAATGTCTGCCTATCACTTTCTCTATTAAAGACCTGTTCGCAGGTGAATTTTGTTCATATTAAGCCTGATTTTGCACTGCTTTCTGCCTATCGATCTTTCCAACAAACGACAGAAACAGTCCAATAAACTCACCAGAAGGCAGAAGTACCATAGTTTCCAGAATGTAGTACACTGTTTTTATGTTTAGTGCTCTGTCATTATCAATATATCAGATTCTGAATCTGAAATAATTCTGTCATTTTCTCATTTTCTGTCTATATATATATATATATATATATATATATGCGCATATGTGTGTGTGTGCGTGTATATATATATTCTGTCATATATAAATCTGTCATTATCAATGTATCAGATTCTGAATCTGAAATAACTGCATGAAGAGCATATACAAGGCCGGTCTGTTAAGAGGTGTCTGAACGAGGACTCCTATCAGGGTCTTCTCATCTCAGACCCACTGCATGATGGAATCGCTCCTACATTCGGTCCTATTCTGCCAAGCCTCCCAGGGAGCAAGAGGCCCTGGATTACTCCCAGACCACATGGGGAAAGGGGAGGAATGCCTTGCATTCCGTCTGCCAATCCGGTCGCTTTGCATTAGCATGCCGGTATAGATCTGGAGAAGATTCAGAGAGCAAACTGTTCACCAGCAGCCTGACGTCAGCCTGAAAAAAAGGAACTAGCGGGCGCTGGAGCCGCGTGGGCACAGTCTGCGCACTGGAGCTGGTCTTGCATCCTTGGTCCCATGAAGATGTTGGCGATTATCTAAGATCTCACAAAGCTGACTTTTCAAATGATTCCGACGAGAGTGAGGGAAGAAAGGTTTTGGCCCCCGAAGGACAGGAACGAAGGGAAAGCTAGAGTGGGATCTGATTTGCAGAAGGTGTTGCCCAGGGACGCCGGGGGCGCGGCTATTTTCCTGGCTAGAAAGTGATTTGGAAACAAAAGCGCACGGAATGAACGCTGCTGCGGAAGAACAGAATGGCGAGAGAGCAGAGAGGATTTTCGTTCTCGCGATATTGCACTGAATTTATTTAATCCTTCGTCTCTGTCCTTTTGGAAATAACGGGTTTGGCCTATGCTCAGTGCCTGGGATAGAAAAATCAATAGGAAGGCCCCTGCCCTCAAAGAGTTCACAGTCCAGTATAGGAGACAGGCCGTGCAACAATGGCAGTACAATCACTTAGAAGCTTCAGGAAAGCACTAGATGCCGTCGAGAACTTGGGTTGGCACAGAGGAGGGAACCCTAAATCATTGGCCATTTTAGGGCGGGCTTACCTTAAGGCGGGAAGAGACATCTTGGTTGGGAAAGTGCAAGTTTATGCCTTTTGTTCAGTCAGAATGGTTCAGTCCCTCCTTTCACACCCAGAATGTAACAGGTTGGTTGTGCAACTCCTTGATCATCTTCACTATTGCCAGGAAAACAGGAAAGGGAATAACAGGAAGGGATGTGGAAAAGGTTTTCCAAACAGAGGCAGTGATAGAAGTAGTGGCAGAGATTTTTTGGGCCATATGTAAAGTACTATGCAATGAGGAACTCTAGGGTGCATCTTGGGTGACCAAAGATGCAGTCGGGAATGAGGTTAACAATGCTTAACACTTGGCCTGGCACCAGCCCGGGGTCTTTCTGGGTGGACATCATCCATGTACAAGTGGTAGAGCCATTCTCCTCATATGTTTGAAACTAAAGAAGTGGACATTCACTTAATAATCTGAGCGAGTAGTGAAGAATTTTAGGACGTGGCCGGGGAGAAGGAAGTCTAGTGTAATGCACTGATCTTGGCATCATGTAGGGTATCACGCAGTAGAGAGAAAGGTAAGAGACTCACTTCGTGTATCTGTTAGTCATGTGTGTGGTGCTGGGTGCTTCCTCCGGGAAGCCTGGCCTTCATGACAGCCCCACGACAGGGCCATGAACGCTCACAGGGGCCACTTCTTCCCAAATTCACAGCTACCGAGTGGCAGAGAGGGGGTCCGAAATGCCACTCTGGATCATTTGACCCTGTGGTTTTTGTAACATGCCTCCTGCCTCTGCTGAACGGCTCTGGTTCGGTTAGCACTGACTCTGGAGTGAAGCGTGTTCTTAAGGAAATGCCCATCGTCGGTCAGTGGGTACCATCACAGAAATAACAGAATAAAGGCTGCTGTCCTCATAGCTCTGGAATTGGTTATGCTATTCGATCATGCCACATTTACGTTGGGATTCCTAAAACTTGAATGTTGATTGAGCCTTTTCTTTGGCCAGGCTCTTGTTTCCCTTGAGCTGACTTCTCCCGTAGGATGGTTTTCCGCCATCAGACCAGAACAGAGACTCTGCCCCACTCATTTAACTGACTCAATTCCTTAAGGCTCTCTGTCCTTGTTGATGGAGGACATGAGTACAGCCTGCCTCACAGGATTAAAGCAGTAAATCAACATGTGTGCACTTGTTACACAAGAAGCAGAAAATTCATGTTACCTGCTGTCACCGAGACTGGGGGCTGATACGTAGTAGGTGCAACATGAGATGTGTTCAATGAATGAATGAATAACTACCATATTTTTATCTGGGACTGTGTCAGTACCATTGAATTTTGAAAGGTGTTTTTGTTGTTGTTGTTGTTTGTTTGTTTGTTTTTAAGATCTTATTAATTAATTTATTTATTTGAGAGAGAGAGAGAGAAAGACTAGGGAGGAGGAACAGAGGAGAGGGAGAAGCAGGCTCCCCGCTGAGCAGGGAGCCTGACACAAGATACCTACCCGCATCCCGCATCCCAGGATCCTGAGATCATGACCATTGCCGAAGGCAGACACTTCACCAACTGAGCCACCCAGGTGCCCCAGTACCATTGAATTTTAATGAGCCAGTGAGATCAGGCTGAACTACTTACCCCAGATCTTCCCATGTGGTGATAGATTCTTCTCTCAATTTTTCAACAAAAGAGCATCATATGGTGCCATTCCAGAAAATAAAACAAAGGAGACCAATCACTTCTCACTGTGCAGTATAAATAAGGTTTAGATTAGAAGCACGCAAGCTGTTTCCAGCAACAAGACTTGTAGTTTCAGATCTGACATGTTTCTGACAAAGGAGGATGAAGGACTGGCGAGAATGCTACCAAAAAAAAAATAAGAAGAAGAAGAAGAAAGAAAGAAAGAAAAAAGAAAAAAAAAGAAAGAAAGTCAAATGAGAGTGCAGGACGATCTAAGGGGAATAGTTCGAACTACTATAAACACGTAGACAATAAAAGAAACTTTGGAATGGAAACTCTGTAGATGCATATAATGCATATGCCTTGGGAAGAGGGATGTCTTCTGCACAAAGCCTTAAGCTAATGCAGGGAAAATTATGCCATAAGCTTCAGAAAAATGGATAAGTCGGCAGGGAAAGTCACATGAGATCACGGATTAAATATCAAAGGAGGTTATGCAAAAATAGATATAACTGAATAGTATTTGAAGATGTTAAAGAAAATTTAGGAAAATATACTCCTTCTGATAATAACAAAATGGATTGAGTGACTTCCCAGGTTTCTCAAAATGACAGATATATGCCAAATAGAGCTTTGCTTCCTTTCACAGTGGACAAACTCAGACTCAATAACCTCAAGGATTTAATCCAGTTTCTTAAAATGTCATTATGTTTCTATTTGGAAAACAGAAACTCTCTGTCTCTTGAAAAAAATTAATGTCAGATACAATCTTGAAAAGAAGAAAAGAATGGATATAAACTAAACATCTTGTATTTCTAATTGGTCAAGTCTGCCCTGAAAATACCAGAATATATTTCAACACCTGTCCTACCATTAGGAGATTTTAATTACCATAAATCTATTCCTGTAACATCGTTGTTATATTTAGACACAATGTTATTTTCTGAGTAATAATAATAGGGAAGTGAGAATCTCCATCTTAATAAATCTGTACCTTCCTATTTGTATTTTTATTTGGTACTACTACTTTTAATTTCAAAATTATTCAATAATTGTTTGTCCTCAAATCTTTTTTAAAAGTTTGTGTAAGCCACTCAGTTGTCACCTAACCAGTCTATAACTTCTGTTAATCACTTTTATAAATCCATCCTGCAGGTCTCCTAACCTTACTAATACTCTGAACTTCTGCTAGTCTCTTACATTCTTCTTTTGTTTTTCCCAGAAAGGGGCATGATCTTCCAGACCAGACACATGTAGAAAAAATACTCTCACTTTTTTTTCTGTGCATGTCAGATACTAAATATGCTTGCTGTGCTTAAGAAGGAAGACTAGCAATAAAAGAGCCAACCCCCCAAAAGTGATGACTTTCATACTTTTCATTCCACATCTATGCAGGATTAGGAGCTGTGGTAAATGAGGTGAGAACTGATATCATGTGGAAATAGTGAGCTTAGGTTAAGGATTGCCAGCAAGTTTGAATGTACTTCTCAAATTGTTCCCTTACTGCATGGATTCAGAAAAATTTGTCTAAAACATGACAAGTTAAAGGAATGTTCTGAACCGATCATTTGAAACGACACTAGTTTCAACTGAACAGTGTAGAGTTTTACAGCTTTATGCTTTATAGAGATTCAGAAATTACTTGGGAATTCATTTCAAAAATAATATTCCTACCTGGAATCAGAAATCATTGCTCCTGATTTTCTAATATCACACACTTTGTGGAGGAAGGCCTTTTGGTTAAAACCATGAGTGTTTTCAATCATTTAAACTTATTTCCATTAGACTCACTAGAATGGAGTTGGACTGATATTTAAGCTTCTATCCCATACATTCTTTGCTTTCTTAAATAATGCATAATGAAAATGTATTGCTTTGTATTGGAAGGTGGGGGTTAATGAAGATTTCTAGAAACTTGCTTTTTTTTTTCTTTCAAACGGAGTGATGTTTTCACGATACAGGAAAATCTTTGGTCTCTTACTTATTACTATTTCATAAGTTTGTTTCGGTCTTTGCCCAGGAATTGAAAAGAGAATTAATGATTTTTTTTTTTAAGATTTTGTTTATGTATTTGTGTGTGTGTGTGAGAGAGAGAGCAAGCATGAGCAGGGGGAGGGGCGGAGGGAGAAGCAGACTCCCGGCTGAGCCGGGAGCCTCATGTGGGACTCGATCTCGGGACCCTGGGATCATGACCCGAGTCAAGGACAGATGCTTAACCCACGGGGCCACCCAAGTACCCCAGAATTAATGATTCTTAAATAAAATATAATGAAGGTGGAATAAAGATGGGATCAGATTCGTGCAGCTGTGCTCCTAAGAGCACCATCGCCTACTGCGTACGACGGGGCACTGTCCTCGTAGTCCAGAAAGCAGAGCCTGTAGTGAAAGATCACGTGTTAATGCTGGGAGGACGGGCCCAGGGAAACTCCGGTGAGGTAGAAAGGAAGCGAGAGGGGGAAATGAGGAGACGGGGAAAGCAAACGGTGAGGCACATATTTCCAAACTGTCAGAGCTTTGCAGAAAATCCCTCCTGGTTTCTGTACGAGGGGCTTCTCTAAAGAGGTTCCAGGGAATGTTCAGGTCAGTCCCCTCTCCTGGGTCTCCTTTCCTCCACACTCTCAGGACAGGTAGCTCAGCCCTTCTGCATGGGCTCTGGGGGAAATCAGAACTTCTTTGTCTCGAGCCCAGGTGCAGAGCCATCTGATGGAAGCTGGTATCAGACTTGGGGCTCCTCAGTCACTAGCTTTGGTGGCAGCGGAAGCAGTCAGTCCAGGGTTTCAGGACTATGGGCACCGTATCATCCAGTCCTGAAAGCTAAGTCAAAGCAGGCTGAGAAGACCTGGGCTGGGGCACATGTGATTGGATGTAGGTCTCAGACAAGTGACTTACCTCGTTTGTGCCTCAGTGTTGTCATCTGTAAAATGGGAAGTGATAAGAGTCACCATATTACAAGATAATTAGAAAAACTAACTGCCTTTAAACATTTGATGTGATTCGAAAGTGTCTGAAAGGTGAGAAAAAATGGCTTGAACCATCATGGCACCACGATCTTAAGTAGGGAGCCTATACTTAAAAGAAGGTACAGGTGTGGGGTTGCGTTATAGGTTTATGCACAGCCTTATTATTATTATTGAAAATTCAGTTCCCGAAGCTAACCAAAACAAGGTGATAGACAAGTCTTCCAAATAAATCTATCATGAGGACAAAAATGAGATATAAATTCAGTTCAGAAAAAAAAAAAAAAGCCAGATTCTATGTTCTGGGCACAGTATTTGAGTTGTGGGTCCACTACTCTCTCTCTGCCTTCCAATGGCCAAACCTTCCCGGCAGCCTGGCTCTGCCGGGATCTTATTTCTTCCCTGTGCCTTTCACAATCACCAGAGTTTTTACCACTCAAGTTCAGGTGATGGGAGTCTGAGGGAAAGGGGTTCTCTTTCCTGTTTCAGCTCTGTGTGCTCTCTGATTGTAACCTGCATCCATTCAAAACCCCAGCAGAGAACTGCTTTCTTTGCTCGGGGTGTTGATAGCCTGTTTTCGGCTCCTTCTCCTTTCCTTTCAGTGGGAGCCACACTGTTCCGGCCCTTGTGCTCAGGACTGGTAGCTTTCAGCCTGGCTCTGCCTGGAGGCATGTTACTTTAGACTATCTTGCATCAACACAGTCAGCCTTGAAGCGGAAAGATAAATAAACACAGATTCCCTCTCCTGTGTCCCGAGACCCTGTACCTTGAGAATGGGAGGCTGGGTAGTAAGTGTAGGAGTTTGCCTTGCTCTGTTTTTATTGGCTACATTGTTGCTGGGCATGTGAACCACACTGAGAGCTATTGTTTGTTATCACCCCTCATAGCAGCTTTCAAAATGCTTTGGGTCAATGAAACAACAAAAGTCTTTGACTTCATTGCTCCTAACTTAAGTTATTTCTTCCAATATTCAAAAGGAGGAGGGGGGAAAGATGACTTATAATCTTATATTGAGCCAAGCAACCCAAAAATACTTTATTTTGAGGCGATTGCCCTCACTTATGATTTATTATAATGCATCTTCTCAGAAATGTCAAATAAACTCCCTGATATAAACATTTCTAATTTTAGCTCTCAAAAAAAAATCAAGGTATCAAATATTCCTTCAGAAAACACCCAGAAATGTAAGGTTTTCCCTTTTATAGGCAGTACAGTGCGACACTGTTCCATGGGTTCTGTGAGGTTCTCCTCCACACCCACCCGAGAGCAGTTTTCTGGGTTTTCCTCTAATGGTTTCCCTAAAAAGATCCCATTTCCTGTACCAATGCCAATGATTGATTTATAGTTCCCATTCTGCCTTTGATTTTTTCTGGTTTTAGTGGTTTGGGTAACCTCATACTGCCCATTTCTGCTCATCATTCACTAGGTTCAGACAGTGTTGGATGTCTGCTCTAGTTTTTAAATAGAAGATATAATAACTACCTAGTTTGAAAAGCTCTTTGGGATTATGGGTTCGGTTAATATCCTCTAAAAACAATTTCAAAAAACTGTAGTAGAAGATTATAAATGACTTTTTATGTGATTGCCTCCCCTGGTGCTTTGAAATAAAAACACAATAAAGAGTCTAAAAGCAGTTGGTCAGAAAGGCTAATCCCGAGTTGATGCCATTTACACTTAGATTTGAATAAGCCAGCCTCTTTATTCTTTCAGACTTTGCTTCAGGTTTTAAATTGAGAATACATGGAAATTAAAAGTCCTAGTATGCCTAGATATAGTTTTGAAAAGTTATAATGCCTGAATTCCATTGATTTCTAAGAATAATAACTGTGATAAACATGAGGAGTAAGGAAATGTAATTAGTTATTTTTAATAAAACAATTTTATTGTGACAGTTATTAACAATGTTCATCTAATATGTGGTCCCAGGTAAAGCAAAGCCAGGTCATTAATGCAATAAGGCAGATGTTGTCCCTTTGAGATTGTGTGCTATGCATCTAGGCCGTCGAGAAATACAAAGAGTCATAGAGTCTGATCCCCCGGTTTTATGATTGATGGAGTATAAAGCAGCGTGTCCTTGTGGCAAAGTCTTCTACTAGGAATCCAGACCTTGAGTCTAGTCCCAGATGGACCATGTGACCAATAAAAAGTCTGTTTTTCCAGTCATAAAGGGAGAGGTTCAGCTCGGAGGCCTTCAGGGATCTTTCCAAGACTGAAAGTCTAGAGCTCTCTGCACTACAATTCCACTTCAAATGACATGTGCCCACTACACAGATCATAGTCTAAGGAGGGTCCATCCATGCAAGGCCTGCTGGGAACCCTGGAAACAGCTCCTGGAGGGAGTGTGGGTAGGGAGAGTTGTGAACAGTATGCCAATGACCTTAACCGGATGGGACGTGAGCGTGGTGAGGACGTAGGGTCTGGAGGGAGAGGGTCTGGGATCAGGGCCCAAGACTTAGTCCAACCACAAGGAGTCCTGACACACGTATGCATTTTTGTTTGGTAACTCAAAAGTCTTCAGAAAGAGGACATATGCTCATTTACAGCTGGGTCTTTTGATTCTTCACCAATCTATATGTTTTTTAATTATATAAAAATCTTAAGGAAGAGCTACAGCTAACATTTAAGTAATGGTGTCCTAGGGATTTCTGTACATTCTTTTAAGGACTTTCTGCTCCTAGAGTAATCCACAGTTGACCCCTTTCCAAAGCCTTCAAACCATTCTCTAAAAGTTGAATCTTCTTTCTCTTCTCAAGTGATCACCTTCTCTAGGAAAGTAATCTATTTAATCAAACAAGTATTACTTAATTTTTCATAACTAGACATTTCCCGAGGGTGAACTATGTGCTGGCCCTAAGCTATAGAGACAACACTAAAGATAACTAAGATGTGCAGTGTGTCTGGTAGCTCCCAGCTCAGTCCCGTTAGTCTCCTAATAACAAAACCCATCTGGAACCAGAGGGCTCCCTGGGGGTGCCCAGAGGCAGGAAACAGCCTAGCCCTGACCAAGGGAAACCACGGGGTATAAGAAAATACCAAAGGGTGTAAGAGACATGTAAGAGCAAGTGGAAGGGAAGAAAGGCATTCTGGATGAAGAGCTGTGAACGGATGTGGGTTGTACTGAGACACAGTGAGTCCAGGGACTCTCACAGCAACAGCAACATGGCTTCTGTTCCCTTAGAAAGCAGGCATATCATGAAACAGATGTCATCCCTTCTTGTGTTTTTACATCGGAGGTCCTCTAGAAATAAGCTTTCAGAGCTTCTTAGTTAGGGTGCACCAGAGAAACAGAACCAACAGGACATGTGACTTACTATCATTGTCCCATTTGATTGTGGAGGCTGGGAAGTCCAAAACAAGTGGAGAAGCTGGAAAGGGGAGCCCATGCTATAGTTTCAGTACAAAAGTTGGCAGGCTTAAGGCCTAAGAAAAACTGATGTTTCAAGTCAAGACTGATGACAGAAAAAGACTGTTGTTCCAGTTCAGTCAGTCAGGTAGGAGGAGTTCCTTCTCACTCTCAGGAGAGTCAGCCTTTTTGTTCCATTTAGGCCTTCAACTGATTATATGAGGCCCACCTCCCAACAGGGAGGGTGGTCTTCTTTACTCATTCTACCAATTCAAATTTTAAGTTCATCCAAAAATACCCTCATGGACACACCCAGAATGATATTTGACTGACTATCTTGGCACCCTGGGGCCCCATCCAGGTGACACAAGGTAAACCATCATCCTACCTCCTCTCAATATTTTAAGGCTTAATTATAAATTATCTGGCAATATTCCACCAGCCTGATTACTAAATTGGCAGCTCACTATGACTCTTGGTTTTTTTGGAAGCCTCACAGGGCCATAGAAATTCCGGACAGTGTCTCGGGATTGAGATATCGCCAACACTCTGCTTTAATAGTTTATCGACATGGTTTCCAGAACCGATAGCCAACTCATCATTGTAATTCAGAATCTATATGTTCTGATGGTTAAGTGCGTGTCCTAGAATGTCGGCTCTTGAAGCTTGAGCATCTGTAGCTTAAATTCTCTGTGCCTTTGTGTCTTTCTTGGTAAAATGTAGGTAATAACCCCAATGTATTAATAATCCCCAACTCCTGGTTGTTGTGAAGATTGAATC
The DNA here is from genome assembly GCF_022355385.1 of Mustela nigripes. Classification (NCBI taxonomy): domain Eukaryota; kingdom Metazoa; phylum Chordata; class Mammalia; order Carnivora; family Mustelidae; genus Mustela; species Mustela nigripes. The sequence continues at coordinate 125,761,695 of NC_081559.1, read as the reverse complement.
TGTTAATACATATCAGTTAATACGTGGAAAGCTACAAGCAGGTGATGGGGACATGGAGCGTACTCCAAAAATTAGCTATTCCCGTATTCACATACCTTTTATTGTAAAATGCTGCTTCAGCCTTGGCTCAATGTTAGTTAAGCTTTGGTACTTTTTGAGGAAAGAGTCTTTATCATCGGATATGCTCAATTAGCATACACTTTGGATAGACTCAAACCAAAACTTCAAAGCCTTAGTTGGCTTGAGAACAACGCCAGATTTAGAAAATGAGTTCGAGAACATGAAATAGAAAGTAACACATTTCTAGAATATGCATTGGCCGTGGAGTATTTGATCCACTCCACTACTTCTGCTCAGTCGAGTTTGTTATAGTCAGAGAAACTGTCCATATTTTAAATGGTTCTTTGGCATTTTAACATTAAAAACATTTGCAAACAAACCAACAGCGGGTGGGGGTGGAGGAATGCTGAATGATGCTTTTTGTCAGGTTGTGAGTTCTTAGCACTAACGGGTGGATTGACCTGGGGGCTAGCCTGTCTTTGGGTGGAAGGCGTTCACCTGACTGATGGAAAAGCAGCCTTGGGTAAGTCACTTGGACTCATGACTCCTGAGCCAGATGACAAAGCAGCCAAATGTCTAGCTGGTCTTTTCTAAGTGTACTATTTCTGACTTGTCCTAACAACCCCATCATTTAGTAAGTGATTTCGTATCTGTTTAGATAAGTTTGTTCGTAGAACATGAAATACATTTGCAAGATGATGTGTGAGGAAACCCTTCAGTTCCTTGAACTTAACCTTGTGAGTGCTTCAGTGTCCTTGGGAATGTCTTTACTTGTTTCTGGGAATCTTCAGGGCACCCACCTGCTGTAGGCTCCCGTTGAGGCTGGGGGGTATCCCAGTGTTTGTACAACCCTCTTACATTAGCAGCTCATGGGTGATGGAATACAATGTCTATAACACTGTTTTCTCTTTTTGGTTGATAGATAAAATATGTCCATATTGCTATGTACTTGCACCTCCATCAGTAACACTGCTCTGTCTTGAAAAGTCATTTTTCAGATTTTCAAGTTCCCCTGTCTGACATTCGTCTGGCAATGGAAGTATATTCAGAGTCAGCTCTTTGAAGCTCACTGTATTAGTCCACTTGATTATTTCCTAGGGGAAATTCTTCTTCGAACTAAAAAAAGAATGCTTTGCCCATTTATCAAATGACTAAAGATAGCCGGGGATCACGTCTGAATGGAGTGATTACTGCTTTTGAAAACCCCAATAATGAAAAGTATGTTATTGTTGTTGTTGCGTGGCCGCTGCTTGAGCTATCCCACGGTTCTGCCATTGTACCCCTGAGTCTCCTCCTCCCTTCTTGTTCCCGACTCGCAAATGTGTGTATGAATTTCTGTGCCTCCGTGATACCTACATGAATTCTGTATCTCTGAAAAATTTGAGAGAGGAATGTTGAATCGCGGAGCTTGTACGTTTTTACTGGTATTCATGGTCATGATCATTCTTTGCCACGGTTGTAGCCCCACACACCTTTTGCAAGTGTTATTATAAAGTCATAACCATTCTTCGGAAGGCTATTGCGATGAAGCCAGTTTCAGCCTGTTTTAAAAGATCTGCACTTTTTCACTCTGAAGAGCTAAACTCAGAACGCTTTGAGCTGTGCCTTCGTGTATTTGTATAGTGTAAAGCTCCATTCATTTAATACTTCATTACAACTGAACTGCAGTCCGTATACGTGGTATGCAAAATGAGCCATTTTGTTTTAAAACAGATTGCAGATGAAAGGAAGCCATTCATTTCTTGCTTGCTTGCTGTAATTACTAGAGCACTAATTACTCCAAATCACTGACATCCAGGGTCAGGAAGGATGGCAACAGAAACGTCAAAGAAAAGATGGGGCTCACTTGGCTATGACAGATTTTCCATACTCCCAACCACAGTATTTTTTTTTTTTTTAATGGCTACTGTTTTCCAGTTTGATGGTGAAAACAGCAACAACAAACATGCACACAGTCAAGATTGCTGAATGTTTACTATTATTTCATTCGCAGTTTGACGGTGAGAACATGTATATGAGCATGACAGAGCCGAGCCAGGACTATGTGCCAGCCAGCCAGGTGGGTTAATTAATCTTCTCTGCCTTGTTTCAAATTGTAATTAAACAAATTCAAAGAGTTGCATTGCAAATGAGTAGCACTATCAGTAACTGCCGCAATCAGGAATAATCATAATTTATAAACAAAGCATTTAAGCCTTGTTTCCAGTTAATGAGATAGAGCTGATAAAACACCGGAGTTGGCATTTGTTGAAAGATACTACCCTGTTTCCTCTCCAGAATGGCAAGCAGCTGTTTTGCCAGCATGATCTTTCCTAAACAGTTGTTTTACCTTTAGGAAATAAAGTCTTTACAGGTGCGGGTTATTTGTGCTTCTGACTATAGACGAGTTAATCATTATAAGCTACACATGTCACAGATAGCTTTCATTATCAACCATTGGGGCAGTCTTCAATACAATATTACATTTATAACCAAAATCACGTGGCCGGTTTGCACTATATGGCTGCCTTCAGAATCTACTGGGTGGGTAGCTTTCCAGCCAAAATGCGCGATATGATTGAAACCTTTTGAGAGCACGTTTGTATCCATTTCCCTGGGAATGGTTGACAAGGTATTTAATCATGAGAAGTGACAACAAAAGTCCAATGAAAATGTAAATGGTTACATGAAAAGTAAATTCTGGATTATTTATTTTTAGATACTTAAGACCAGACCCTTTAATCTGGTGAGGGCATTTAAAGCAAAATTGTAAGTGCCCGAAGATGCCAGCACACCATAATATGTAAGGACATTGTAAGGAAAAATAAACACATGGATAAGTGAAAGCAAAGGGAGAGTTCATAGGAGCATTTTGTAGATTTGGACATTTTTTTTTTTTTCTGGAATAGCAAAACCATGGCAGTTGGAAATTTTATGTATCAGTACCTATGGCAGAAACCCTAAGACAGGAGTTTCCAGTGCCCACATAACCGCCCAGAGAGATTTGATATGATAACTGGGATGGGTGGGGGAACGGAGAACAAAAATAAAACTTCTGTTTTTCTTCATGGTGGTTGTTAGTGAATTAATCTAATGTATATGTTAGGGGTGCACTTGATGAAGCTTTGAAATTTCTCTAAGAACAAAATGTCTCTTGCTTAACTCAAAACAGAGGCAAGCCTGCCTCTCCATGAACTTTGCATTTAGAAGTCATTACCATCACTGCCTTCTCTGGCAGACATTCTGCAAACCACACGATATTGTTCAGACGAGAAGGTCATCATTAAGCTCAAAGATCCGGACTCCATTTCCTTCCATTCAACTGAGTTGATCACTTTCAGAATACCTTTGGAAGGCTGAGCCCTGCATTTACAATTCTGACTTCACTGAATTCATTCGGCTAAGTAGCCTCCGAGATCCAGAGGTAGTTTTGAATAGGACTGTTTGATTAAAAAATGAAAAATGTTACTATTAATTTTCTTCTAACCATCAATCCCCAAACTGTACTGACAAGTTTAGTATTACTATTAGATTAAAGCAACCTAGTATCATCTCTTTGGTGCCTTTAGGGTTTTGAAGTGTAAGGGCTAATTGAATTTGTTTGAAACAGTAGAAACACAAACTCAATAAATGATTGCCGTTATAAAGCAGCTGGTCCCTTTCAGAGAATCATTATGTCTGTCTTAAAGACTTTTGGATAAAAGATTGGAAATTCAAAGCATATACATCATAACAACTTGGCTTCTTAGATTTTTAAATTCAAGTACAATGGATACGGTGATGGCCCAGACTAAAATCAAACAACTAACATTATTTCTTTTAATATGTCAGTCAGGAGTACTAAGGATGTTTTAAATACCAGTGGTGATTTATGAAAGAGTAAAGAGCCCCACATACTTTTTGGGTTTTGTAAAGATCTGACAGGTTTGTGTGCCAGAAGCAGACTATTTTTTTAATAATGTAGCACATATGAAAATATTTCTTGAATGTGCTATTTTAAAAAACTAGACTAATGCAAGATAATATGTACTCTGGGGGAAATAAACTTTGCAAATTACATAAGTTGAATGGCCTTCGCTAAATTTTACGCTTAATATTCCTTTTGTTTACTGTAATAAAGTGTGTTCAAAAATTCATTACCTGCTATTCTTTTAGGAAATTTTAATCAATTTACCCCTTTCGGCAACCATAAATAGGATTTTAGTCATCTTACAGGGAAAAAAATAGTTTTCTTCCTTTTCCTACATAACATCAAACATCTGCATAGTTTAGTAATCCAAGACAACTTGCCTCATAGCGTCACTCAACAATTATAATTCCTGTTCAATTTTCAAATCAGTACATGCTTTGGGACTTACAGACTAAGTTGCTAAGTAGCAACATATGGTACACTACTGCTCCTGTGATGTTGCTGGGAGCAAATAGCATAATTCTAAACTTGAAATGATTTTTATAGAAAGCCAATGCTGGAATAGCTCCAGAAATGGAAGTACACTGTAAAAATTAATGATATTCTTTTAGACAGTCCCAAAGGGCTCTTTGGCACTATCTACTGCATGCATTCTATACCTCTTAAGCTAGTGTATACAGATCCTTAAAATTTTTTGCATATAATTTTGTAATTGATAGGCAGTTTTTAAATTGAATATACTACCTTATAATAGGCCTGACAAATATGCAATAAAACCCATGACATTTCCACTTCTCCCTGCCTCCATTCTTGGAATATTGGCTCTTTTCTCCTCTAATAGTTTGCTCTAAGTGTGCTAGAGCTGGGTCTAGCTAGCTCAGTACTTTTATTTTATTTTATTTTTGAGAGAGAGTGTGAGCTCTGCGGGAGGGTAGGGATGGGCAGAGGGAGAGGGAGAGAGCAAATCTTAAGCAGGCTCCACATCCAGGCTGGATCCCAGTCTCACAACCCTGAGATAATGACCTGAGCCAAAATTAAGAGTTGGACGCTTAACTGACTGAGCCACCCAGATGCCGCAACAAGTACTTTAATTTAAACACCATTTAACTTTTTTTTTCTTTTTTCTTTCTTTTTTCTTTATTTCTTTTTTTTTTTTTAACTCTGCATGGAATTTGAAGCATGTGATGCGAGTTTCCTTAGTGTGTCCCCAGACCCTAGTTAAGCAGGCCCATTTTGCTTGATACTTCATGAGCTTGCAGATTCCGTCCTAAATAGTTTGTGGGAATATGTGAGCATGTTAAAGAAAGGAAAGCCAGATGTGAAGAGTAGCCAATAGTCCTTCATAAACTCACTTCTTTCTACTCTTAACCTGTCCTGTCTCTGTGACCAATATGGTAGAATATACAACAGCAAGGCAGGAGGGAATTGGGCTTCCCAACTTAGCTTCGACTCTTCCCTAGAATCTTCCGACCCCACTCAGATTCACTTGCTATGAGGCCTTTCTCTTTCCCTGAAAAAACTCTAGCCCCTTTCTCCAACCCCTGGAATTATGGTACCTTCTCTTCCTTATATGTGATTCTACTCAAGACACAAGTGTTCATTTGAATTACATACATCAAAGGAAACAGGAGTCCGAATCTCTTGATTGAAACTTTCTATGGCACCAACATTATTTATTTATGTTTAGTTTTGAATATGTGCCATTACTTTTTCTCATTCTTTCTCTTCTGTGGAAGTTTCCAGAATATCATTTTCCATGGTTACCTGTTCCTTCTGAGCTTTCCACCCACACTGGCAATCTTCCTTTCTTCTCTAGATGCAGAAATATTCTCATGCATGCCTCAGTCAGGGTGCTGTGTGAAAAAGGACTGATCTTTTTTGTACAAGAAATAATCTTCTAATGGGGGAAATCAGAAAATTTTTCTAGTTGTCAGGTCATGGAGAAGCTTAATTCTTAAGAAAGTTACCCGATTGAACCCGATTAGATCATAAGCGTAACACCATCTACCCAGTCATCAAGACACGGACTTTGAGAGTCTCCCTTACCACTGAGCCCTGAGCGAGTGTTGTCATTATTTAGATAGTGCCGATTCTACTTTTTGGCATAACTTTTGAATCTGTTTCCTCTTTCCTTCTACGTGACTATTGCCTGCGCTCCAGGCTCACAGTCTCTCATCAATTTCTCTCCTCTCCCCTCGCTTCCACCTTTCCATTTCTCCTCGCCCTGTTGCCAAATGCCAAACGATCCATGTCTCTTCCCTCCTTACACACCCCAGGCCTCTCCCGGCGGAGCTGGAGTTATTGATGTACATATTTGCCCCTCTGTGACATGTAGCATACTAGAATTGGTACCCCTTTTCTTGTCTTGCCCACCTGATGGTAAGGTCTCAAAGACAGGACTAGCCCTTGTTTCTCCCTGGATCCCCTGTGCCTTGAGTGTCTGGCATCGGAAGTACGCAATATTATTTGTTGAGAGACAAGAAAGTGATTAAAATATTCTGCATACATTTTTTGAAAATCATTTTAACTCTTTGGGTCTTCTGCTTGCGATGATTTTCAGTCCCGAGCTGCAGCCATTTAGCAAACCTGGCCCTGCCCATCTCATTCCAGTAACTTCTCTCCACCTGGGGCTCATACCTCAGCACATTAGCAAAAGGCACCAGCCCTCCTGTCTCTTCAGAGAGCCCAATACAAGACTCAAAGAATTAATGTCATAATAGACTAACAGGCAGTCATTCCTACAAGAATTGTTGTACTGCTGTTTGTCATAAGCAATACAGTGGCAGTGGAACCAATAAGACTCTCCAAGTTCCTCTTTGTACATGAATTTCTTTAATCTGTTAGAATTACAATGTTTTGAGATCTGCAAATGTATTAAAAGTTATATATTTTTAATTACATGTTATTCTAATGAGAAAATTCTCTAGGTTAGAGTGTAAATGAGGTATGAAAAAAGGGCCTAGAAAGCATAATATTTTAAAGAGCGTTTTTTGGGGGGAGAAAAAAATCTCTTGACTATGGGCCATAAAATTTCCATGATTATGACATAAATTTGAACTATACATTAGACCAATTACTTTTAGATTGGTTCCTTTTGGCAGAAATTTCAGGAGAAAAGTCAACTTGACTTTTTGACCATTGACCCAATAAAATGGCAAAGCCACCATGCTTTGAGTCATCTAGTTAGTCCAACAAAGTCTGGCATCTTAACAAGCCCAAACTAGTTACTCAAACCAGTCTTCAGCGTAACATTCAAATGATTACTCTGCGCAGTCCCGGAGGTATTCATTACAGACAAAATTGCTCTTGTTGCCTTGCATACAAGCTGAGTTTTCAATGGGAAATGAAAGGATGCCTGGAAAAATAGGCCACCTAATTAAGTTAAACTACTCTAGCATTTGGCTTGACATCTTCATTACTCAAAATTAAAAAGATGCTTCACTTGAGCACACAAGTTACAATTGTTTATGTTGTTTTCTTCCTAAATTAGCTTCTTACATGGAAGTCTGTTTTTCAGAATTATATCTTGAAATAGCTCACATATTTCTTACAGTTTATAAAAATGTCTTAATAGCTGTATGGATTCTGAACACGGGGGACATACAAATATATATCTTAGAGCTCTTGGTAGTCAAACACACATCAGTCTCTGTATATTTTCTTGATCATTTACATATTGGTGGGATTGAAACTTAGAGGACTTTTATCCACACAGACTTTATTATTGTTGTTGTTATCATCATCATTATTATTAGTGGCCTCTTAACTCTGTTAGCTATAAAGGATCAGTTACATGAGAAACATGGATTCCTCAAAAAAAACTTTAAGTAGACCATAAGATTGAACTGAAATTCATTTGTCCAGTAGAAGTGTTTTATATCAACCTCTCCCGCAGAGCTATTTTTGGGAACATTTTGAAACATAAACACGTGTGGAACACACCATCTACTGATTGCCAGTTCCCACTCATTGACACTAATGAGGCAGCTGACAGGTTAAATGTTGTGTATCATATACATTTCCAAGCTGTGGGATTTGTGAATATAAGACTCATTTTTTATTTCACAAAATGAATGTTTGTTGCTGAGTGTGCTTGAGAATTTTATGATAATTGTCTAATAGTACGTTTTTTCAAGCGTTAGGGAAATGCATTTCAGTGATAAAAACGATGAAAATGGTCTGAGTGGAATAGCATTAGTGGTTAAACAGAAACAAAAACAAAAAACAGATTCTCCAAAACCATCAAGCTTCATTTGGAGGGCGGTTTGTTCAGTGGGCAACTGTCGAGAGACACCAAGACATTTTGGCCCTGGGAAGGGGGACTGCGACTCCGGTATACCACCTAACCAGGATCTACAGTTGCATTTGATCCATTTTGAAACAGCCCATTGGCTTGTTCAGATTGGTACTTTGTAGATTTTTTTCTTCAGTGTATGAGCAATTATGAAAATCTCAGTGATCCTTCCTGTTAACTTTTGCAATATATAATGTGCTCGATTTTTTTTGGTCTGGCACTTGCCGTAGCAAACCTGTCACTAAAGAATGTCTAAAAAATAGGTATGGTATTTCAAGTTAAGAATAGAGATATGTTGAATGATGTCATCTGTCTATGCCAACGCCATTTCCAAGACACGTACAGATTGTTCTCAATAAACACTGAAATTTTATTATGCCAATATGTCAAGTAGAAACGATTTTGCCCATTTTTAGCAAAAGGACACTGAGGCCTGGAAAAGCTGAGGTTTTTTCCACCCACACCTATCTCTCCTGAGACCTCCTTCTTCGTATCCTCACCTGCCACCTAAACACCTTTAAACAAGTGTCAAGTTTCCCTTTGCAGTTTCAGTTCCTCGGTTGTGGAGAGACTTCGCTAGACTTCGCAGAAACACAAGGTTTCAGTTTAATCTTTATGTCCATCCATATTTTTTTCTTCCTCCTGTTTTTTTTTTTCTCTGCTCTGTGTTATTTCATAGGTTAGATATAAAAATGAATGAGTCTAACCCTGATGGTTTGAAATTAGTGGATGACTGTCTTGTAAAATATCCTTCATGCATTCCTTGCTGCATATTGATACATTGGTATCAATGTTCCCTGTTGCAAGCGAAGTCAAACAAATGACTTCTTAGTCCTACCATCAAATCATTCCAATGGAATAGACTGGTCTGAAACTCACAAGGGCTGCGAGGGTCACGATTGGAGACCAATCATGAAGGCTTCCCTGTCTAAAACTGTGTCTCTTTGCCTTTCAGAAGGCTTTCCTTCAGGAAGAGCTAAACCTACCCAGAGTTGCTATTCTCTGAAGGCAAAAAGAAGAATGGTCTTGGAGGAATGGGGTCGGGGGCAGGTAATAGGACTGCAGGGCTGGGGCAGGGCTGGCAGCCCCAGACAGAAGTTGCCTTCAGGGAAACCTGGTCTGCAATGAGACTCCTGAGCTATTATTTTCTTATACCGACTTCCTAGAACTTCTTGTTTGTCCAGACGATAAGTGTCAGTAGGAAGCTTCTGCTTTGCTAGAAGTTTATGTTAGTCCTCCCCTCTCCCCAAGATAATGAATGAATTAGATTCACAACAGTAATTAAAAACTGTTTGTTGGCAGCTCCCTGTGTCCTGGCAAGGGACTAAGCAAAAGCTTTGCATATATTATCTCATTTAATCCTTAACAACAGTTCTGTGAGGATGACAGAGGTAAAGTGATTGGCCAAATGGCAAAAAACTAGTAAATATCAGAGCCCGGGTACTGCCCAAGTCAAATTCCATCCTTGCCCAGCTAGGCCTCATTTGATTTTAGCACTTTAAGTTCAAGACATTGACGGACTAACCTCAATCACTTTGGTAGGTCTGAGAGAAATGCTCAGTACTGTGACGTGTGTGGGAATATTCTAAAAAATGTTAGGTTGACCCAAATGAAATTGCGAATATTTGACCACTGTTGACCAACAAAAGCAGCCATTTCATATTCCAATTTCGGTTTCATATTTCATACTTGTTCCAGCACACACACAAGCTGTACAAAGGTTAGGTGTTCAATGCGCTCCCTGCTTCCTTAATTTACCCAGTGATGATTCCTTCCTCCTGGACTTTTCTAGCTCTTTCTGACTACTTGCCGCTACTGCTGTCATCTTTCCTCTGAATTCTCACTACTTTTCTTGTCCAGGTCTAGTACACTTTTCTCCCACCCTTCATATTTATCCTTCTAGATAAGATAGATATCCTTCTAGATACTTATCGTCTAGAAGGTAGACAAAGTACAAGAGGTCTTCCCATAAGACATCCCTCCCTTGACTTTTCCCCAGGATCCAGCTTCTGCATAACTGAAGGACAGGGGTTTACCCTTCATCAAACTGAGGGAATGGCCTCCAAGTGTTCAACTTTTTTTTTCCTTCTTCTTCCATGTCCCTGTCTTCAGCTCCCCATCAGTGTAAGCTTTCTTTCTAGCAGAGACCTTAGGAGGCGAGATGTCCTCAAATATTCAAGTATCCATTTATAATTGTTTCCCGGTTAAAGATCAAAAAAGTAGGAATTGCCTATAAGAATATGGTGAGTAGAAACAGGAGTCCTGCTTCCTTTTCCTGGCCTCCTTGGTTGAGAGGGGACCAAACCAAGAGCATAGCCCATCCTCTGCTGATCTGGTTTCTTTATGAAGAATGTGAGTCTACATTCCCAACATTTACTGATTTCTTTGCAATGGGCAAAAATGATAAGAATGGTCATAAACACTTACAATATGTATTTTTAAGTGTACATATAAAATATGTACATATAAAACTAGCCAGTGCTGAATGATCGAGTCCATACTGCCTGCCTGAATATGATTTAGCAAAGAGAAGTTGACCATAAGCAACAATCAATTCAACACAGGTTTTGGTTTTTTTTCCTAAAAAAAAATATATTGAAGCTTAAAGACCATAAATATTTTAAGATGTTATATTAAAACCCAATGCATTTTATTTAGTTATTATATCTACAAAAAATAAATCTGTAATTCTATGCTGTGGGTGTCCTCTCTGCCCAACGAGTTCTCGAAATACAAGCAAATCATTGAACCTCTTTGGACCTCATTTTCCTTATCTGTAGAGTGGAGGCATAGTCTTCAAGGTCTTCCCTTGAGTGAGCATTCTGTGATTCCATTTGAGCATAAATATAGAACTCTAGAACATTACCCCAAGAAAAAAAAATACATAAGATTATTCATCACGATGAGGTTCATAACAGAAAAATCAGAAACACCCTACATGTTTAGGAATAGGGCACCAAGAGTTATAAATTATAGAACATGCACAGCAAGATATAATGCACAGTCATTTGAACAATAATGTAAATGATATTTATGGGCATGGAAAATTAATCATGATTCATTTTCAATGACCAGATTAAATTACATGATGGAATAAAGACAATAGTAAAAAATGATAATGTCACTAACATTCATGGAGTGCTTGTATGAGCCAGTATTTATTCAAATTATTTATATTACCTCATTTATCTCATCTAATCCTGATTACCTTAAATGAATTGAATACAATTGTATCCCTATTTTACAGATTTGGAAACTGAGGCTTAGAGGGAGTAGGTACTCATACCTGCTTAGTGATCTGCTGAAATCGACATATAGCGTTTCTATCTTCAAAATCAGAGCTCCATCATCTGACTTAAAACAAAACCCTGAAACAGAATAGCAACTATGAACTATAAGAATCATGAAGGATTCACATGTTTTAATAGTGGGTTTTTTTTTTTTTTTTTTTCCTGAGTGGATGGGCTAAGAGTGATTTCTTTTTGTATACATTTTTTGGATTCTTTATAAAATAAAGCAAAAACTTGTAGAACTGAATCTCAGTGTGAGAATTGAAAACCTCTGAAAAACTACAAAAATATAGCTGCATTTGTACATAAAATGGTATGCTAAATAGTGAAATTTAAATGTTTTAATCACCCCTTTTAACACTCAATATGGAATGATACCTGTTGCCAGAAGAACATCTTTGGGACCCCACTAGGGTTTCAGAAGTAGCTCTTGCCCCTCAATCTGCTTTTCCTAATCATTCGTGTGTGGGTTGTGGCTTGTGGGGGAAGTACGTTATCTATTTCCCAGAAGTTTGTTTTTTGTGTTTTGGGGGTTTTTGTTTGCATTTGTTTGTTTGTTTAGCCAAAGGGAAGGCCCATATGACAACAGCACACAGGGCCTGGTTTTAAACTGTTCCCTAAAAATACAGCTGGGAGGGATGCCTGGGTGACTCCGACTCTTGATTTCAGCTAAGGTCATTATCTCAAGGTTGAGGGACGAAGCCTCATCTTGAGCTGCTTAAGATTTTCTCTCTCCTTCTCCTGCTCTCCAAGCATGCCTGCACATGTGCATGTGCACGCTCTCTCTCTCCTTATCTTTCAAATAAATAAATAAACCAATCCTGGCCTTAAGAAGAGTCAATGTTAAACATTCACCAGGGCGGCCTCAAGTCAACTCTGTTTTCTGGTCTCATTCAGGCTTTACACACTGGGTTTTCAATTATGAAATAAACACAGTCCAGTAAAAACCAGCCTCATAGGGAATTGAGTTGGGTTCAATACCCCAACATTTGTTTTGGTCAGTGGGACCACTCTTGCCCTTGATGTTCTCTTAGAAGACCTGACCTTGCTGTTGAACCTCCTTGGTACATTGTCTAGGCTTGCTCATTTGCTGGTTTTGTGATCCTCCTCCCTCGATCACATATTGCATTTCAGCAGAAGGGTCTAGTATTCAGGCCCTGTTATCGGGGTAAATCTGCCTGTCACAGTCCCTTCATCATCCCAGCTTCAAGTAATTCCACTTCCATTTACACTGGACACCTCAAACATGCACTTTATTGGGAGCCCAAGTCTTTATATATCCTCTAACTCACTTCCTTTATAACAAGCTACATCTTACAGTTCTTTGCATCTCAAATCATACTTTGCAGGATGGCTTACACATAGTAGGTGCATAACAAATGCTTCTATGGTAGGTGAGGTACTCATTGCCTTTTACTTAACCCAGGGTACAAAAATTAATGAACACAAATAAAATAAATGTTGTACATGCTACCAAAATAATGCATTTTGATAACTGTTGCTTGAAAAATTAGTACATTGTGTGTTTTTAAATGAAGATGATTTATTGCTATTGTCTAACATGTGAAGAAAGACAAAAAAATTGTTTGCAGGATCATTGGCTTGAGCACATCAATGGCACTGTTGGACGATTCTTGCTGAGTGTTAAGATGATTTATGTAACAGACCGAAGCTTTGCACAGTAATACATTATAGTCTCAAGCTATCAACCCTCGTTCATGCAGAGACAAAAGAATCTGAAAAATACCTACTTCTGAAGGTCTTCTCAAAAGAAATTGGAGATAATGTTGATGCTGTTTAAACTCTTTTGAGAGAAATCACCATTACATGCCATGTCTTAACTTCTGAAAACAGAGGAAGTTTATCATTTCTCTCTTTTTTTTTTAAATCATTTTTTTTCTAATGAACTCTGTAGTTGGCTTTGCTTTCCATTTAGTTATTTAAATCAGGCAACATGAATTTTCAATAGAAGATGAAACACATTTAAGCATTGGTATTTTTCTACCCTGAAATTTCAGGAACTGTGTTACAGATTATCCGTGTACATGGGATCACAATGTTATTTATTTATCTTTCAAATAAAGAACTATATGAGAAACATATTTTACAATGTTATAACTATAGCCATATTTTCAGTGTATGCGTGATTGCATGAAGCCATCACATAATTTAAAGATATGTACAAGATGATATCTTTTGAATTCTTCTGAGTTATGGGACTTCTTGTCACCAAAGATTTAGTGCCTTATATAATGACTGCAATATGTGGACAGAAACCCACAAAAACAGGCCCCTCTGATGGAAAAACTAGACTTAAAAAAGAGAAGAATAGGCAAAGTTCAGAAGAGAGTTCCCATTACTTGTTCCTGGTCAGCATATTAACACTCTATCTAGACAGTATGAAAACATGAATTCTCTATAGTCAAGAGAAAACTCATTCTGATTAACATCCCAATTCCAGATGCAATAAAGTTGAATAAGAACAAAAAATAAGAACAGGCTGTAGCAAAAGGAAATATGGATTGCAGAAAGAGAAAATAATATAAACAGGATACCCAGGTCATGGATTATGGTAAGCAATATGATTAAAAAGGAATGTGAGTATATAATTAAACAGACAGAGGCATTGAGATCTTCCAGAAACCAGGTGAGAAGTATCCTTTCCTTTGTCACTCAAGTTGGGGTACTGAGGGGGTTCAGTGGGAAAAGGACAATGGCCTTAGTCAAATGGCTGGAAAAGCTTCCAAAGAGATCAAATCAAAGGAGATTTAAAGGTCCTCTTTTACTTTCTTAAAACCCAGTCTCTTGGTTCAAGTCTCAAAAACAGTCCACCAGATGGGCAATTTCACCTCCTTGCCAAGAGTCTCCCAGGGAAGAAGACCTTTCTACAACACACTGAGATGTGTTAGAGAGTATAGCTTTTGTGGTGAATTTAGACACAAGTTCATTGACAATTTCTCTAGGTCAGTAGAAACTGAACTGTCAGGAGCCCATCACCCAGGGCTGCTGGTCTACCTGTGTGGTTCCCTGCCCGCAAGAGCTGTGGCCCTCTGCACATTCCTGTCATTATCCTCTGAGCTCTTCAGCCGCCTTTGCCTGTTCACTGTTGCCTGTTAGCATTTTATTCTTTCATTTCAAAAATGCAATTTCATTCCATTAAAATAAAGGCAAAACTTGATCTTAGCTATTTTGGGGGGGCAATTAAATGAACGCATTATGTATGAATGGGGCTGCACTCTGTTTCAGTATGAGTTTGGATCAATGGCAAATATACTGAAATTCCTTTATAATGGTGTCTAAATCCCCTCCATCACTGTCTGTAGTTGTTTGTTTTCTTGGCCATGACCCAATCCATGGCATGTATAAACCTATTTAATAATAACCAGAGCTATGCTAGAGCTGTCATTTATCAAGGACTTTCTATCTGATTTTTTTTTTTTTTTTTTGCTTTCAATGCGCAAAAGAACCCCATGAAGCAGATTCTGAAACTGAGGCTCAAGGAATCAGAAACTTGCCCCAGAACCTGTACTATTAAATGTTTCAGCACACTTAGTTTAGTTCCTCTCTACTGGACTCCAGAGTCTCCATTCCTTCCAATACACTCTTGGCCATTCTTATCAGTCACTGGAGGAATCATTATGAGTACTCTCAACCCATCTAAAAATCCATCCCCTTCTCATTACAGAAAGACATAGCACTTTATAAGTAAATGTGCAAATACCAATGGTGAGATTTTAAGAAAATGACTTGAAACAGTCACTGGCTTTACTATGTAGAACCATGAAAATACTCTCTTGAGGATGATAATATTTTGAAATTACTACTTTAATGCTTCCAATGGTCCCCAGGTGGCCTTGAAAAGTTCACATGTATTGCAGAATTAGCCAAGCCTTGTGACAGGATAGCCCACTCCAGTCCACATCCCATGACTCTTGGCTTCTGTTCCCTGGTCACACTGGGACGTACAGAGCCTCCCGCCCTAGAGTAGAGCTGTCCTATCCCAGCACCAGCAATATGATGAGACTCTCCTGCATCTAGGACGAGGGAGTACCTGAAGATCAGGGAGAGTCTGCTTACGTAGCAATGATAAAACTTCGAGTTCTTTAAATCATTTAGATCACGCAGACTGGCTACGGGGTAGAGCAAATAACTTTGCATGCTTCTTTCTGTCCAATGTGCCTTTCATTAACACGATGAAGATCCAAGATAAAATTTAAAGTATTGGCTTGAATTTCATGCCGCTATTCCTAAACATGTTTTTCTCTGTGTAGATGGTCACCATTGACTTTTATCGTTCCCTGAGGAAGAGGCAAGCTGTAGGGCTCAGACTGCTGATAAGGATCTTATCTCTAGACTGGAAGGGGTAAAAGGCACTATAAAGTGGGATAAGGAATAAGAGACCACCTTGCAAGTCTACAACCATTCTTCTCCAGAATTCTACTCGGCAACCCAGCCCTATAGATTTATTTATTTATTTATTTATTTATTTATTTATTTATTTATTTGACAGAGAGATCACAAGCAGGCAGAGAGGCAGGCAGAGAGAGGGGGGGAAGCAGGCTCCCTGCTGAGCAGAGAGCCTGATGCGGGGCTCAATCCCAGAACCTTGAGATCATGACCTGAGCGGAAGGCAGAGGCCCAACCTTCTGGGCCACCCAAGCACTGCAGCCCTATAGATTCTTAGAGGACCTGAGACATCGGTGGTCTCTAATCTAGGCTGGGGGTGGGGGTAAGGGACGCTTAATCATCTATCTCAGGGGATATGCAAAGGTCTTAGAAAGGACATTGGTCCCAAGACAGCTGGAGAATGAAAAATACTTGAAATTCATGGCCTTCCTGAGACTCAAGGGAAGAAAATAAGCCCAAGTCAGAAAAGAACCCTAAGTCAGTAGACAAGTATATTAGGCCCACCGTGTCACCCAGGGATGGCCTTAACAGAAGCCTTCTTTGACTGCCCATACCCTGATCTCATCACCAAGGTCCCTATTCCTATGCTCAGCGTACTTTCTCATCCCCTCCATGCTCCCTGCTGCCAACCAGGCACGGGACATTACACCTGCCAGTGTCAAGGGATCCCGATTTGGAGCTGAGGCTTCCTTGGGGTCCTTAGCTGATGCTCAACCTGCAGAGGGGCTAGGTTCCAACAACTTCTGAGAACCCAGGGGCCCCAAACTCACCCTTACAAATCCTCTGGGACCTCTGTGTCTCTATAAAATGGTAAGTGCAAGCCATTTCAGAGGGACAGATCAGCAGCCAGAGAGGGACACGAAATTACACTGCCCCAGACTTTCTCAGGCAGCTGAAGCCTTTGTATCTCTAACAGGATGTGTCTGGCTTCCTGACATGCAGAGAGATTAATGTTATATACTGTGTTGTCAGCTGACTAGTGGGAAGTCTTGGGAATACAGGGTGTATATTCAAGCCCTTGGAATAACAATGCCATCTTCACAGATTTCATGGCTTTAAAAAGTCATTTTAGCATTCATTCATTCATTCCTTCATTCAGTGATTCATTTGTTAATCCATTCAACAAATATCAAATACAGATTGTAACCAGGAAGTCTACTGGAGAATAAGGAAAACACTCGACCATATCCTATTGTAATGCTTTCCTTCCCAAACTGCGATTTTCTCTAATAATATATATCTTACTATTGTTAAGTCAAATTTATTCTTACTAAGTTTTTCAAAATTAAAATAGAGATGTCAAATCACAGAAATCAACATTGAGGAATTAGCTTATTCACTTCCACATTAAAAAATAATTAGTAATTAGTCTGGCATTGGAGTTTTTGTGAGTTTTGTGACATTTTGACATTCATACAATAATCCTGATACTATTATATGGCACCCATTACATTGTAATGGGTTCATGGCAAATAATCATATCATGACTTCTAACATTAAAGAACAGAAACTGCTAAGTAACCTTATGTTGTTAAAATTCCTGATCCAAGTAACTACCCATTACCAGTTAAGTTGTGGAATCTGTGGTTTAGGTATATAAGTGCATGGATTAAATAACATTAATGTGCAATTACATGAAAATAAACCATGTAGATTTATTAAATCGCAGTGCAATTGTTATCACTCGGTGTAAAGTGATACCAATTAAACCCTCCTTTAAAACATCACAAATTAAGATTTAACTACAAAGAAATGCTAGCATGTAAAGTTTATGGTAAACCATGGATAGAATATCCCTGAGTATTTCCAGAGGCTTAAAAGCATTTATAAAATTAAAAACATCTTTCTCCTTTATCCCTGGCATTAGCTGTACCTAATTTAGGGAAGTTTCAAACAGACACCATTAACTTCTTAAAAGAGATGTATGAATAACTTCACTTCTGAAATGTCAACACAAAGACAAATTATGCATTCTTGTGTTCATACCGAGTAAATATTTTAGTGGGATAGGCATTGGGATGGAACTTGGGATAAGGAAAGACTTGAGACCAAAGCTAATGTTAGTTCTTAAGTTTTTCTGGTCCAAGACCATTGGATATTGACAACTTTGTATCATTTTTCCTAATAAAATAGTAGCAATTAAACTGCTTCTATATCACAGCATGTGTCTATCCCTCAATATATTCTGAGCTGGTTGTTTACCAGCTGAGTCAAAGTGACTTAAATTCCGAGTCTGGATTTCCCTTCAGGAAAACGGGATAATGGTAGCCACACACAGGATTATTGTTAAGGATTAAATGATTTAAAGGACTTCATACAGCACTTTTTACAAAACCAGCATGAATACTCGTGCTTCCTCTCTCTCCCACCTCCCACTTCAAATCTTTCATACTTCTTCTTAGGTCAATACTTGTACCAGGAACTGATGGTTTACCTCTATAGACTCAAGGTCTGAAATATACCAAGCAAACGAGAATTTCATCAAACTTAGGGTTTTGACACCGACCACGACTATTTTTCAGACAAGAGATCTAAACTATAAACAGGAAAATTTGGTACCTGATGATTAAACTTTAGAGCTGGTGATTTTGTTAACAGAACTCTAGATATTCAAGGACAGTTATCCGCAGAGATGAATCAAATCTTTCCCTTCACCTACACTCCACCCCCACTCCGCCCAGTTGCTAACCCACAGGAGCCTCTACGTGACCAGGTCTGAATTCCAGATGTTCCCAGGAGCGCTTCATTTCATCATGTCTTCTGACAGCACCTAAACAAATAGATCAAAACTTGTACAACATTTAGCAAGTGCAACTTGAAGATTTTCTTTCTGTTAGACAAATAGACGCCATCTGGAAAAAATAACCTGAGGCGCTTGGATGCAGGAACATGAAGCTTATTGGCTGAACACCCAATGAATACCTTACACTACTTTCTTTGGCTCCTACCCTCTGCCTGCTCATTTCAAATCTTGCCCATTTCAGCCGGCTCTGTGCTGTTAGACAAGTTCTGTTACTTGGGCACTCAAATACTAGGAAGACATGCTTCATTTGGAAGATAGGCTTGCGAGAGGGATCAGGACCCCAATTTTTTCCTTTTTATTATAACACCTGCTCTATAAAGGACTGCTAAGTATCGCTATGCCTTGATCTTAATTGGGAACAATATTTTATTATCCAGTCCCTCCTCAAATGTTCAATGTTTACCACTTTCCGTTTTAAACAGGAGTGTCCTAATATAATCTTTCCTTCCTTTTTTTCTCCCTCCCTTCCTCTTTTCTCTAAAGCTACTTTCCAAAAGGAAAAGCCCCACATATGTTGTTATTTATTTTAATGATGGTCTTTTATTCCTCAATTAGTATTACAACAATGTCAGTGTGATATTGCCTTTCAAATTAGCTGAACAAAATCTAAATGACAGCAGTATTATTTAGCAGCTTTTTAGAGGAACGTCAAATAAATGTGAATAGCCAGAAATCAAGAAAACAATCTTCATTTTATTTTAATGGTATACTCTTTGAAATAAAAATAGTTTTTAATGTTTTTTTATAGGCCAAACTTTCTATGTAAACACACTTATATAAAATGCCCAAGTTACGTCTTTACTGAATTATTTTTCTTTTGTCAGTTGCGAGCACGCAGTTTTTCCAAAACTCAAAAACAATTGTCCCCAGAACTTCTGGAATTCATTTGATTATGTCTCATGATCTGAGCAGTAGGAAGTCCTATGAAACATGCTTAATTAAACATGAATTTTATGGGGCACCTGGGTGTCTCAGTGGGTTAAAGCCTCTGCCTTTGGCTCAGGTCATGATCCTGTGGTCCTGGGATCGAGTCCCAAATCGGGCTTGGACTCTTTGCTCAGCAGGGAGCCTGCCTCCCCCCACCCCCCCGCCCCACCGCCTGCCTCTCTGCCTACTTGTGATCTCTGTCTGTCAAATAAATAAAAATAAAATCTTTAAAAAAAATGAATTTTATAAATTGCCTCCTTCCCCACAATTCCCATGAAAAAGGTATTCAGCTAGATTAAAACTCCAGAAAATTTTAATGGGACCTTTGATATCTGTTTGAGTTCAGTTTCTTGGAAAAACAAACCTGCCTAATGGAAGTACTCTTTATACAAGGAGTGGATATACCTTTGAGGCAGCTTTCTTCTATACATCATCATGAAATGAGAGCAGGGTAATCTGCGTGTTTGAAATGTCTTTGCCAAATCCATAAGGCTGCTTGTAATAATATCTGAACGGTCGTGTGTGTTTGTTCATGGTGACAAAGAAGAAGGGGGATGATAATTTGCAACAATATCCCTTGTTTTTTCAGTCTTACCCTGGCCCGAGCCTGGAAAGTGAAGACTTCAACATTCCACCAATCACCCCCCCTTCCCTTCCCGACCACTCTCTGGTACACGTGAATGAAGTCGAACCTGGTTACCACTCTCTGTGTCACCCCATGAACCATAATGGCCTGCTCCCGTTTCATCCACAAAACATGGACCTACCTGAAATCACCGTCTCCAATTTGCTGGGACAGGACGGAGCCCTGCTTACTAACTCCATTTCTGTGGTAAGAATCTGCTTGCCGATTGGTGGTGGGGAGCGAGGAACACAGGAGGGTAAGGTTGACTTTCATGGGAGAAGTTTTGCATTGTAGTAACACAGGATTCTGAAACGAGGCATACGTTTTTAACTAAGGAAAATGTTCTCTGTAAGTTCCTGAAGTAATTTTCTGTCTTCTGTTGAATTCAGGGCAAAAATCAATTAATTACCTGTTTGATCACTCTTACGTCGTACTCAAAGTTCTAAGCACTATTAGACACTGAAGGCCCTATCATAAAGTTGAAATGTCTAAGTAGATTTCAGATAAAAGGTTATCTTAAAAGGGCCACCTCTCACTTGCTGACAGATTTCTCACTACAAGAAAGACCCTCACATCTTCTGAACAGGAACTGCTGTTCAACTAGATTTCTTCCCCATTTCCCACAGATTTATAGGATAGGAAAGCAAGAAAACCATCTTCATTTTTATTTTGGCAGTACAATTTTAGTGATCAAAATTTATCTCCATTAAAGTGTTTCGGTCTGTTGGATCCATTGTCCCCCTGAACCTTCGAGTGTTCTGTACTTCTTAAAGTTAGTGGGAATGTGTATTGTCCAGGAAAACCAGCAAAAATTAAATTTCCAGCCTCTACCCCAAAGTCCAGGGATCTGAATTTTTAACAAGCATCCCATGTTTGAGAAACACTGACTTGTAATGAAATCTTTCCTTTTGGTTTGTGTGTCATCTAAAACCTTAGTAATTTCTCTGTCTGTATCGCAAGTAGTGAAAAATACTTTCTGCAGTATATGGCCAAGGACAGAACATTTACCTTATCATAAAACTCTCCCTGAGGTTAACAGTGACTTTTAATTAGCACTCTTTTGTTTCCGTTTTTCAATAACTTAACAGTACGTGTAACTCGATTGTCATTTTGGTAAGTCACTCAACAGAGCTGTCGGGCTCACAATGAACAAATTGATTAACTGCTCATCTTATATGGTTTCTGATAGGCAGCATTTACATTATCACTAATCAAAAACATTTGGGGATGTATCTCTAACTTGAGTGAATTCACAGAAAGGTTTTCCTGTTAATCACGAATATAAAGGGTTGGGGATGGGGTGTCAAAAGAAACCCTGAAGTCGTTTTTCAAGAATGAAGCCCAGAGCTTCATGCTATGATAGTATCCAGATTCTCTTAAGAATTGGCAGCTAGCTCAGTGGTCAAAAGAGAACTCATTCGTATCACTCGTGGTGGCAGAAAATTATTGCCTCGACTTTTTATTCTACCTCTATAGATTGGTCCTAAGAGTATTAACTATGGCTTCCTTAAATAGAACATGGATTTTTAAATGAAAATGCTAAATTCGTAAATCTAAATCATGCTGTACTTAAAAGTAGTCACCTTGAGAAGTCACATGTCCATTCCTCTTTGGGGCTTGGCCTTCAGACCCAGTTCTCATGTCAATGAAGCATCCAAATGATGCCTTCATAGGCACCACCTGTGTGCTAAGAAGGTGAAGAAGAACGCATACGGTGTATTACACTATCAAGTCGGTCCTCTAAGCTTTCTCACAATGTGAATGGAGCAGGGCTGTAGAAGGGATAATGAGATATTCCATTACGTAATTTAAGTCTCCAAACCCTTTTTTTCTTTATATAATTTATATATTTTCTTTATATAATTTGCCTTCTTAGCATTCCGAGGACCGTCTTGATATACCACTCGCTTGTTAACTGAGGCTTCTTCGGTGTATATGTGCATACATGCATTGTGTACAACTTCGACATACATGTATCAAGGATTTCCCCAGAGCTGTCAAAATGGCAGTCACTCCATCCTTAAATGGCATGCTCAGAACTCTATCTAGTCACAGTGAAATGCACCATTTTCTAGGTCCTTCTGCCACTGTGTTTTCCTCTTGCCCTATCTGGACCTTCTCCTCATCCAAATCTCTTTATGCTTTCCCCACCCAACCCAATGTCAAAAATTGAACTTTAGGTATTTTCCCTTCACATGATATTTCCTTTGAAACTTTTAACACTGTGCAAGGCAGAGGGGTCCCATCTGACCCACGTTAAGGGGATGAAGCTCTAATTTGTTGTTCTGGTTCTTTTCTTTTTTTTTTCTTTTAAGATTTTATTTATTTATTTGACAGAGAGAGAGAGAAAGATTACAAGTAGGCAGACAGGCAGGCAGAGAGAAGGGGAAGCAGGCTCCCTGCTAGGCAGAGGGCCCGATGCAGGGCTCAATCCCAGGACCCTGAGATCATGACGTGAGCCAAAGGCAGAGGCTTAACACACTGAGCCACCCAGGCACCCCATGCCATTCTGGTTCTTGGCAAGTCTCATCTAGCAGGACTTTTCATAGGATGGTGAGTCTTTCCCATACCTCCCAAACTATATTCTGAGGAGGACATCCACTTTGCCTACTCCCAGTACTGGCCTTACCATTTTATACTGTCATGTAAAAAGCTACTCTGACAAATAATCCAAGTCTTGGTGAGGCTTTGATGGACTTTGACACAGTACAAATAGAACTTTCTGGGATAATGTCTTTTCTGTTAGTCATGCTGTCTCATAGCAGTATTCATTGGCTATTGAGCACTTTAAATATGGATGGATGACTGAAGAACTAATTTTTATTTTATTATATTTGAATTATTTTACATTTAAGATAGCTACGTGTTCCTAGTGGCTCCTATACTAGACAGCATAGGTCTAGGTAATGTTGATTCTAACATTAAATCTATATGAAACCCATTTTTTAAGTCAATGTGGCCTTGGCGAAAGTAGTTTTAGAGATTAAATTTATTGTAAGAATCCTCTTTCAAGGTTGGGATCTCTGGCTGGAGTCCAGGAACCAGAGTTTGATATGTTGTAAAGTGATAGAAATCTAATAGAGTTGGCAGGGCCGACTTCATAGGAGTTTACTAACTCCTTTGAGAAACAAGGAGCCTCTTCGACTCTTTTGAAGTATCATATGTCTAGAATACCACTCATCAGTGTGTACATTTTTAAATGCTTACCATGATCTAAATGTTTGAAAGTGCTCACATGATTGATAAGACATGGTCACTGTCCTTCAGAAGCTTGTAAGTTATGGAGAAAACATAAATAGGTATGAAGCAATCAGAATAAGATATGAAGCAATTAGAGGCCAGGAGAAATGTTAATTCAGTTTTACTGGCCAATGAACCCAGTAGGAATTCCTAGTTGGAAGACGTTAGAGTAATCTGGTTTAGGTCGTCTATAAAAACCTAGTGGAAAATGTAGGGCTGCAGGCAGGGTCTGAAAGGTGGTTTTGATTTGGACAAACAGAGAGGGAAAGAAAAGCCATATCTGAGAGCATTTGCAAAGCAAGGTTGGTTATTTTAAGTTGGAAGATTTGACCAAAGGCTTCAAAAACTAATGAAAGGACTATGGGCTTGATATGATGGATTCAAAGAAACCATTGGCTGTTTTCACTCGAGGCAAAAGCATTTTGAAAGCAATCAGAGGAAATCCTTCTGGCTTCTTCCTGGGTGGAGAGTGGTGGTAAGAAACTGGAGTTGTGGAAAGCCTGGGCAGCCAGTTGTCATAACTCAGGCAAGAAGTGTTGAGGAGATACACAGGGCGGTGACAGTGGGAACAGAAAGATGGGCTACTGAACTGTTTTCACATCATTCCCAAATACAAATGGATCTGAAGACTAACAACCTTTCATACAGCCCTATATTTTACATTTCAAAAGCACTCAGGGGTTCCTTGCTTTGAAAGGAACTTTAAGACCATGGAATATGTTCTTCATGTTTCTTTGTAAAAACAAGCTAAAACTCTTCCCTAAAAACTTTGCGTGTGCGTAATGTGATCGCAAAGTTTAACAACCAAAGTCTTGGTCAGTTTGCCAATTGTCGAAATATATTTGTGAGGAGTGCACTATGTAGGTCATCAATGCTCATACAGACAAGGAAGTCATGACTACAGAAATCCAGATGTAAGAGCTGCTCGCCTAGAAATAATAAGAGCTAACACTTGTAGATTCTAAATAATAAACTTGCAGCAACTTTTATGTTCCTATGAGTATAAACCACCCTAGGCAGATTTATGTATATGATCAACCATCTCTGACTGTATTTTCTAGAAGCTTTTCAATGTTATTAAACCCGACTCTTTGCTGTTAGTGTGGTTCTCACATCTTGGTGTTAGTATCTTCACATGACGGAATTTCAGAATTTGAATGCATCAACGGAGTGGACATATTTTAGTTTTCATTTAAGTATTATATATATTTTAGAGCTGGTTGTCATGTTTAAATGCAGTTGTATTACCCTGTCACATATGTTATTTTTATATAATATAAATTATTATATATGATATAATTTTTGATATTTCATCTTAATGATAAATTTTTTTGTGTCTGCTTATTCTTATCCCTAGTGGCAACATAAGTGATACAGATTTACTGATTGTAAGCATTTCCAACAAATGTCTATTGTATTAGACATAAAAAAGTTAGTCCGTAATTAGAAATCAATGACTGAATGAGTCTTATTATCTCAGTTTCGCAATTGGAAAACGGAGCTTCAGAGGGGTTAAGTGACTTGCTCGGTGGCTCAGCTCATAAATACCTCAGCTTTCTTACCTGAAAAACAAGGATAAAAGTAGTCCTTACCTCATGGGGTTAAATGAATATTGAAGACTTGCTTAGACTAGTTGTTGGCATAGGAAGCATTATTTAAGTTTGTTAAATAAATGGGAAAAGTGGGGTGCCTGGGTTGCTCAGTCAAGCATTCGATTCTTGGTTTTGGCTCAGGTCATGGTCGCATGGGTTGTGAGGTCTGGCTGAGTTGGCTCATGGCACCGCGAGGAATCTGCTCGAGATTCTCTCTCTCCCTCTCCCTCTGGAGCTCTGCAGACACTCAGGTTCCTTTTCTCTCCTGTTCTGTGTCTAAAACAAACAAACAGACAAACAAATAGGGATGCCTGCCTGGGTGGCTTAGTCAGTTAGGTGTCCAGCTCTTGATTTCAGCCCAGGTCATGATCTCAGGGTCAAGGGATCAAGTCCCACATCAGGGTTTGGTTCAGCGCCAAGTCGGCTTATCCCTCTCTCTCTACTTCACCCCCTGAACTCTCTAAAAGAAATCATCTCTCTCTCTAAAACAAACAAGTAAATAAATAAAACCTTTAAAAATAAATTTAAAAAAATAAATCAATCTTTTAGGAAATAGAAAAAGCAAGCTTTTTCTTGACTCTTTTGGAGGAGTTAAAAATGCATGAGAGAGATTTTTCCAAAGAGTTATTTATACTTTGATCCTTAATCTTCTTCACATCTTCAAAGGAAAAAAAAAAAAAAAAAAGACAAGAGTAAGCCTCCTATTCCTCCTATTCACCAAAAAAGACTTTACCTTTTACTGCGTATCCTTATATACCATTATCACTTAAACCAACCTCTTGGGGCTAGACCACCTCAGTTCCCGTCCCGCCACTGACACTCATCAGCTTTGTGACAGTGAGCAACTTATATAACCTTTCTGTGCCTCTGCTTTCTTATCTATAAAATTAATCCTATAATGTGAACATTAAAGAAGTTAGTGTCTGTAAAGTAGTGCCAGTCACACAGTAGGTACTAGGTACATTCAGTGGGATTTCTTTTCTGATTAAAATGTTGCCAGGCCAGAGTATCTAGATTGTTTTCTGAAATTTATCATAAACCTATATGGAGGGGCGCTTGGGTGGCTCAGTGGGTTAAGCCTCTGCCTTCAGCTCAGGTCATGATCTCAGGGTCCTGGGATCAAACCCCATATTGGGTTCTCTGCTCAGCAGGGAGTCTGCTTCCCCACTCTCTCTCTGCCTGCTGCTTTGCCTACTTGTGACCTCTCTCTCTCTATCAAATAAATAAATAAAATCTTTAAAAAAAAAAAAAGAAAAGAAAAGGAAAAAACACCTATATGGAGAGTGAAACACACTTAGGGTGAAATTTCTTCCTCCCCAGATTTCCAGCATTTCCTTTTTATATATTCTTGCTGGTGCCATTTTATATGTCAGTAGTCAGTTGGGACTCCCACAAGAAGTTTGATTCCTGGCACTTAAAAAAGGTTCCATTTTCTTAAATCCCTGTTTTCTAAGCTCAGTCTATAAAACAGGGTAGAATTTCTATTAGTATATACTGTCAAACAACTGCCAATTAGTTCTGATTCTCTAGGTCCAAGTTAAACAGCTACTCATGACCCAAGATTGTAAGAGTTCCATTTTTCTCCAAATTCCCTTGAGTTATTTTGATAGTGCATAACTGACGAGCCTGAGCTTCTCAGAGAGTGGAATCTGGTTCGAAGAGCACTGGAACAAGAGTCTGGAAGGCCAGGGCCTGCCTTGGATAAGCTTATTAAGCATGGGTAATTTACTGCACTCCATCTGTAACCAGCAGGGTTGGGCTAGATCAGAGGGGTCCAAATTAAGCTTGTTGGAGCCAGAGGAAGGCAAGAATCAGCCAGAGTGGTGGTGGTGTTATTCATCTCACTTGTTCGCATTTCCTATAAAAGTTCCCCTGTACAACGGCTTCTGTCCTCTGAGAAGATGGAAAACCACAGAACTAGTTGATGATCTCCGAGACCCAGGCCAGGGCTAGCATTTTCCTATGATTCATACTCTGTTGACCGCGCAACTGTGATCCAGACTCACGACTCACCCAACTTTTCACTTTGGTCCCTTAGTAATTTTTCCTATGGTCACTTTGGCTTTCCTAATGTTTTACCTGTCCCCCCCCACCCCCGCACCCCCGCCATAGCCCCGAGCCTCAATGGTCATTAAGATATTTGGAATCTATTGAATAGAACGGTTCCTTAAGTGGAAAATGTTGTCCTGACATTAAGAAGAAAATGATGTTGCTTGGGGTTTTCATGTTGTTAAAAAGAAACTACAGAACCATTTTGGGAGAAAGGTAGAATAAGAAAATACCTGTATTAAGTATGCATGGGTTTAAGAAAAATCCTTTGGTTCCACAAAACTGAAACCAAGAGCCTCTTCTTTTTCTCTCTACTCTGGCACATTCGCTGCGAGGTTTAATCATGGATGGGTGGAAGGGAAAATGCAACCTTGTATAAAGTCATCCAAACCTCACTGCCTGGCCTATATGTGGCCATTGCTTGTTCTTTGTGCAGTCAACAGAAGCTCTTTCATACAAAGAAAAACCGTGCAAAGTTGTAGAATGGCCTCACAGAAAGGAGTCATTTAGACCTGAGCTTTTTGTGGAGTGTGGTTCCTAATGACACATTATAGAAAATTGACAAAAAAAAAAAAGGCAACAAAGGAGATTTCAATTTCTTTGACTGCTTCAAATTTCCAGTTCTGCAGTTGCAAATGGAAAAAGATGTTAAAAGGCAAAGAAATGGGGGGCAGGGGAGGGGGTGATTTCCCAAATGCCTTATTTTTCTAGGCAACAAAAGCAAGCATCATGTCTATACTCAGATTTATTGTCATTTTCGGCGTTCAGGCATGCACACTTTGCATTCGGAAGCCACTGTACAACTGTTTTGACAAGCATTCACTTCAGAAGGTTCTGGGCAGGACACACGAACTGAAGCAGGGGTCCTCCTCTGGGTCTAGAGGGGGTGCGGTACGTCAAGGAGGTGAGACGTATTTGAGCCGCATGAATTTCTAATATGTTGCCATTATGGAAAGGACCACTGGCATATTGAATAATGTAGCTTTCAAAGCCAAGCAGAAAATGTGATTACAGGCAATTTGATTGCTGTTTTTAAAATAAATATTTTTGAAATCTTGAGATATTTTATTTCATGTAATGCATCAAGAATGTAACAGTGGACCAGAGCTAAATATCTTTCAGGACATGAAGGAGTTGATGATGTCAGCCCCATTTAGATATGAAATAATAGAAACATTAGTTTAAAATGGAATGGATGTCACGGTGGTTTGTTTCTTTCTTTAAAACAGGGGAGGAAAAAGCAATAGAAAGAAATGATTTTGCCTATTTTGACAGAAGAAAAAAGACGAAGAATATTTATTAAGTATTATGCTACAGTTCATGAAATGTTTTGCAATTGCAGCCTGGTTTTGGTGTTTTGTTTTGTTTTGTTTTGTTTTCCCACAAATTATCCTTTTTTGAATATTGCAGCACTGAGAACAACGTATTCAGCCACTTTAATGCTGTGAAGAAATGGGCTGGTTTTGTTCTTATTTTTGACCATATATAATAAATATGTGGAGTTTGGGTTTTTTTTTTTTTTTTAATGTCAAATTCCTAAGAAGGCCAGAAATAAGTGTTGTTTGTGGTTAGTTGTTAAGGTCTACTTCAGCCTTTTCTTTGCTCAGAACAGACTACTTTGAATGTGGTATTGATAAGGGGTTCAATGGACTCAGTATGTTAATGATTTGGGACTATCTTTTAGTGCTACAATAAAATATTATTCCAAACTGGAGTTCTCCTTAATAGTGTGCAGGAAAGGAGCCAATTTAAAAATAACACTTTTTCTCTCTTCTGCCAAGTAAGAAAACTCAAGATCGACTCTGTATATAGGGCTCGTTGTACTTTTTCTTCAGCCCCAGAGTTCATATGGATGTGTGCCTCACTCATGCACAGAAGAAGTTAAAAAGCTATAAAACCAGTTATATAATACACAAACTCTGAGAGTTATTCAATCCAGCCTCTTAATTCCAGGCAGGAGTAAACCTAAACCATTTCAGATATGTGGTTTTCTAGCTAAGAGCCAAGATTCCACAATTTTCCTTGGGAGCCTGTTTGTGTTTAATTAACCTTGTAACAGTAAGTCAAATTGCAGTAAGAGACTTAGATTCCTTCCAGGAAGTTCCTTATTAAAGTTAAACGAAAATCTCTTACTACAATTTTCGTCTACTTTGTCCGCTTCAGACGTCTGAAGGCTTGGAGCATAGTTGATTTCAAGTGGTTGGTATTTATGAAGTGGGGTTTGCAGGTGAGTTGTACCTAGCCCCAACAACTCTGATTCCTGTAACCTTTCCTCAAAGGTCATATTTTTCAACTTTAAAATTGAGTTAACTTTTTTTTTTTTTTTTAAATTTGGGATCTTCAGGCATGCTGACCACAATGGGAAGCATAGCTCCAGCCAAGACCTGATATTACAGATTAATTTCTGAATCTTTCAGATAATTCTTTGCACCCATGTAGATGTTTTTAGGATAGGCTCTTGAATAGCATCAGTGATTGCTGACATATTTAATTTCTGGCCCATCTATCACTCCCACGGTGGGTTCCTTGCTACGCTGGGGTCTAGCCAGCAATTCCCCATTTTGTTTCTGCGTAACTCATTTCACATCCTAAAGGCAAACATCTGGAAAGGCCATGATGGTGCTTCTCATCAAGTCCTCTTTTTTTCCTGGCTCAGTATCCATTATTTAAATATTCCTTAGCACACAAACAGAGGGAAGAAGAAAAAACAGTTATGTACTCATAGAAGTGTCCTCAGAGAAACAGACTCTAAGCAGGGCCATGAGTAAGACTCCCCGGTCACTGGCTATACCCTCCAAACTGCTGATAAAATGTTCCCTTAAGTGTTGAAGGGGGAGTTTGGGAAAAGCAGCACAGAACCCAGATGAAGGACAGGTAGGAACGAGGAGGATCCACAGCCTGGGAGGGTCTGTCCTTCGGAATCATGTATCCCAGCATGTGCTTCCTGTTTGTGTCCCTCCCTTTTCTCACTGGTGGCTTCTCCCCATTTCGGGTACAGCAAACATTCCACCCTCAATTCCACACCCGAAATCATAGCAATAACTCTTCCCATGTAAAGTCCTCACTATAAATCAAGCCCTAAACAGAGCACGGCCCACTCAGCTTCTAGCTCTCTCTTTCCTTCCCTTGCCTTTTGCCAGCAATGCTAGGGGACAGGCTCTCCCGGGTGGAGAGGAAGACTTCTTGTCCCCTCTCCCTCCACCCCGGGAGCTCTCTGCAGATAAGAGGACCTAGATACCTTGCCAGCTTACTTGGTTTCCTTCTTTCACGTGGAAATTATTGGTAACAGTATTATAAGTAGTGTACCACACTTAGTAAGACCTTAGTAACTATTTCTGATCAAATGAATGAACTCATTTGTCTCCACTGGAGTGGGTAATATTTTCCCCAGAGAGCGGCAGGGTCATTATTGCTTTTTTATGCTGACACTTCTTCTTCTTCTTCTTCTTTTTCAGTGCTGACACTTCTAAGCCACTGTTTAAGTCTTCTAAAATAATACAGATATATTTTTTTTAAAGTTTAATGCTCTGTGTCATGGAGTCTAAATGTTCTAGCCCACTATAATACTTCCAATATAACTAAATGAATTTGAGCCCTAAATTTGCATCCGATCTTGTGGGCTTAATACTTGAGTCAATTTACTATGAATTATTCCTAACCTGTACCACTATTAAATTGATATATTTGACAATCAGTGTCAGTGTTAGTTGATCTTCATTTTTAGGTGAATACTCTTATTTTCTGAGTAGGGCTATTTTTATGGAGAAAAGTTAAGAGGAAAATTACAAAGACTTCTAAAGAAATCTATTTCTGCCTAGTCTCCAGAATCTTTGAGGCAAAAGAAGCATCATGAACAATTAATGTCTATTAAAGATTGGCCCATATGACCAGTGGGGTTTTTTTTTTTTATTATCATTACAAAACAATTCAGTCTTTGACTTGCCATTTGCTTGATTTGTGCAAGTAGATTATTAACATTAAAATGTTGCATTATAAACCCATTTAGTCATTGAGTCATAGGAGAATGAGTCTAAAATGCTTTTCAGGAGAACAATGAACCAGTCTCATTTCAAGACACCACTTCCTTCATTATTCATTAACTATTCTTATCTAGAGCATACGGGAACATTGTAAGAGCAGGTTTTGTTTTTTTCCGTTTCAGTTTTTTTCCCATTTGAAAGTTCCGAGTTCTCTAATACAGACAGGCATTACCTATAGGAACATAATATTTTTCTTTTTATATTAGCCATTTATATATATTGCCAGAAGCAAGACACTTCCCTTGGAAATAAAGGTATGAGGTGCTACAGGATCTTTGACCATTTGGTACAGTCATTAAAATCTGAGATTCAGCTTTCCTTTTTTGGACCATTTAAAGTAATGCCATAATCACACAGAGAACAGATCTTTATTTTTCCTTCACCTAATGAATATATTTAGCATTCTGATTAATATATAATAACAAAATTGATAGTTGAACATCTTTGAATTTAATGGAACGTACGAATTCCCCAGGGAAATGTAAGTACCATTTAACAGAGGGAAGATTTAATTCCTTTTTGTAGCTCAAGATAGCAATTCTGTTTTTGATAAGCATGGAACTTGGTCAAAATTTGTTCCATTTGAAAAGTATTATCCTTTAGCATTTACGTCTTGCTTTTTTAAATTAAAGTCTTGATTGTCTTTAATAAAAAATTGCTCAACCCTCAAAACACATTACACTATTAAAACTTTTCATATGTTTGTATGCATTGCATATTTAATCGTGCTTTCTGCCAGCCAGTAGACATAAATAATGGTTTACCAAATGGAGACAGGACCATACTTCATACATTGGGAAACTTGAAAATGCACTAAATGAAAAATAAGTCCTTCCTTGCTTTTTTAGACAGTCGATTCATACAGATTATTGCTAAAAACATTAAATTAGGAGGACTCTGAAAAGACAGACAAACAACCCTTAACAGGTTACAAGATTTTCTTCCCATTGTGAGGTTACCCCTACCTCATTGTGCTTGAACGATTAACAGGAGAAGGAGAAGGTTCAGAGTTGGGCCGAATCATGTAGCTATCATACGCTGAGTAAAAGTGTGCTATTTGCATCTGTGTTTATGGATGCCTCTGGATCCTTCCATAAATCTATACACTTACGCATTCTTGTGTTGATTGTGTTCGGGCATCAGGACCTTTCACCCACTGTGAGGGGATCGGTGGCCTGCGAAGGCCATTCTCTCACTGGGCAAATACTAAGTGGGACCTTCCATTAACAGTACTCTTATCTGGGATATGTTCTTATTTATGGGTTGTTACCGCTTTCCCCAAAGCAGCCCCATTTCTAAGGAGAGCAGCCCGGGCGGCGAGCCTTCATTTCCCAGCAAACGATAGACACGGCATTTTCCAAAGCCGAGCTTTGCTGTCGCATTTCAACCCCTACTCATCACACTTGTGGGAAATGTCTTCGTGGTGCTTCGGTTCTGTAGGTGTTATGTGTAGTGACTTGGAATCCAGGAGCTGACAAGTCACTTGGAAGGATGACGGTCACTTATATGACACACATGGGGAATTGGAGACCAGGGAAGATCAAAGTCTCGATAGTGGTCCCCTCCTTAGATTGTCCAGGGAATGTGCTGGTCGCCTGAAGAACCCAACATATGGCTTCGGAGTCCTGGAAAGCGGTATGAATTCTTGGTCCACTGGCGGGTGCTGGGGTGAGGCGGCCTGGACTTGACCCTGCCTGGGCCCCTCATTGGATGCGTGTGACCTGAGCAAGTGACTTCACTTCTCTCTGCTTCACTCTCATCCCTGGTGATGACTGATTGTATCTATGCGTCTGAAGCCCTCGCGCCGTAGCAGGCAGACAGCGCGCCTCATCTCAGCTAAGGTCCATGATCCTCCTCCCCTGAAGCCCCATAGCTTCTTGTCTGGGTGTTCCTCACCTTGTCTGTGCTTCTGCTTCTAGCTACTGGTGTCCATGTTCTATGTGACTTTCTAAGAACGACTATTCCAGCATTTACTGAGCCTCAACTAATGCCAGGCCTTAGGTTTCCTCCATAATCCCCACAGTCACACCAGGGAAGGGTGGTGTGATCCTTATCTTAACCGGGAAGGACTGAGGACACAGACGTATATCACACAGGTGCCCAGGTTACGGTAGGTAGCAGGGTGGGCAGGCTAAGGGATGGTCACCTCTACATTTCTGGTGAGTCAGGGGCTCAGAAACTTTACACTGAAAGCTTAACTTAGCCTTTTATGCTCCCCCTTCCCCCCCTCCCCCACCTACGGAGTGTGTTCTCATAAACTCTGATGAGCCATCACTGTTAACAGCCCAGATAACATTCGCCATTCTGCCCTCTTCTTTTTTTTTTTTTTAAACAAAATAAACTCACTCTATTTTTACATTGCTGAAATAATAATAATCTGAGAGAGTGGGCAGAGGAAAAGAGAGATCATATAGTCCAGTGGAAAAAGGATAGCCTTGGTGTTCTGGCTGGGTGACTTGGACAAATCACTTGACCTCTTGGACTCTCCATTTCCTTCACTGTAAAAGAAGAAAAAAATGGGCCGACAAGAATAATACTTACATCACCATATGGTTGTGGGGATTAAGTGAGATACAAGGTGAACATTGCTTCCACCTGATAGTCTAAGTACATTAGATGACATCTAGTCATCACGTTGAATAAAGTAGAATTTCGGCTAATGAAATATGTTTGCTTTTTGACAAAACCCCAATAATTTAAAGTCTAAACTCTTCTGCAAGGAAAACAGTGTTTCCTCCTCAGGTAGAAGCAGGTTATGCTAATGGACTAAGATTCGTGCAATTCTGCCTCCTGACCAGGAGCTGGGTTATCTGCCATTTGTTACAAATTCCTTATCAGCCAACCTCAAGATATTCGTTCCTCTCCATCGTTAGTATACAACATTTACTTCTAAAAGTACAAAGATATTTAAGTTATTTTATAAATAAAAGGAGGAAAAATTCTGGGCAGCTTGCCAAAGATAGCGGATCTGAAATTAGCTAGAAATGGTTCCTTCTCTTTATTAAATTCCGACTCTTTTTTTCCTGATGTGTTCATATCAACTTGTCTCTTCAAAAAAAATTGAATATTCTGTATAACAGAGGATTGATAAAAGCCAAAGAAAGAGCAAATTGTGAATAAACTTCAACCAAGTTTTCTTCATTTTTGTCCGATAAGGATACATTACTATAGCCAGAGTTACAGAAGCCTCTTGATAGGCTAAGTTTCAAATGAGCAGTTGTGGCCAGATACCCCCCATGAGCTCAGGGCCCTCCCAGACATACGCAAGTGACAGTGCTGGCCCATGAAGGAGGTTGGAGTGAGAGTGTAAATTTCAAAGTTCTCCCTGCCAGTGGCCTCCTTCTCCTCACCCAGCCTGTGGAGTGTCCCAGGCCCTGAGAGCAGTGCTATGGAGATCCTCTCACGGGGCCGGAAACCAGCTGCGAAGTTACCCTGCATGCATTTCACTCTCCATGTTTCGTTGTCTCAGAGGAGGAGCTGCAGGGTTTGAACGTGTCCGCACTTAGTGAGATGTTCATGGTGATTCATAACCTGAGCTAATTCAACTGCCTGCATAGGATCTCCCAAACAGACTTGAATCCAGGATGGATCCAGCTACTAGGGCAGTTAAAGGGACCAAGGTGCTTTTATGCACAGTACAGCCAATCTTCACAGCAATGGGAAAGGAACACATTATCTTTGTCTATTTGGCATAGTCAATGCACAATTAAAATGGCACATCAGGATTAGGTGATTAGGATATATACCATGTTTATACCTTTAACATGTTTCTCAGGGCACACAGTAATTGAAAAGATAAAGTGAAAATGTTGGTACATTTTACTGGCATGATGGAAAGGATGTTAAAATCAGGACTCCCTGAGGGCAAACATGACCTCATTCAGTCCAAAGTTCCCAATATCCTGCAGTGGTTACCAAGATGCACACTTCGTAGCTGCAGGACCCGACATGGGGTACTTCAGCTCTTTCCTCCTTTGTGAAATGGAGGTGCTGCTTGATATCTTGTGTTTCTTCCCGTGGGACTAGATAAGACAGTACAAGTAAGGTAGTCATAGGTTCTCATGTACAATAAGTTATAAACAGGTGATAAATGCCTGTTTCTCTTGGATGCACCGTAATACGGGAGTTTCCTTATTCTCCTGCGAGGTTTTGTAAAACAATGACATTTTTATACTGTATGTAACTGTTATAATTTGCAAAGTAACATTTTCTTATCAGTACTCATTGAAAATTTTGGCCTTTTTAAATTAAAACAATTCCTAATTCTCTGAGGCTTAAAAACATGATTTCTAAATGTAGAGTTTGGGCGCATCTTAAGTTCTGGTCTAAGTTGTCGTTGAGAGCATTGGCATGAAGGGCGGAAGACATACACTGGGCCAAGAGACATGATGGTGACTGTGAATGAGACCGCCATAGCGAAGTCTGGAGGGTGCCTCTTGCCAGTAACGGGCTCCACAGCAAGGAAGGGAAGGACGTTACCATGCCCCATATGTCCTCACATCATTCTGTAATGATCCTATGATACAAAATTTTAAAAAGTGGCAGTGTTCCAAAGAAATACAAGCGAAGTACACAGAAAGGAAATGATTACAATACACAGCATTCTGCAGAGGTGAGAAAAAGAAGATATTAGGAATTAAATCTCCCTGTGCCATCTTTCCAAATGTTGAGAAAAATGTGTGACGAAGGAAAAAATAGCAAATACCAGTTGGAAGACAAATGCGCATTACTCTGAACTGCAGATCATGAAACAGTTTCCTCAGGCACCTCTGTGACAGCTTTAGATGCATAAAATTGTGGGTTCTCCTTATTGCGGTTTACTGGATAAGCACATCTGTGAATATAGGACTACACTCTGCCTGGGAAAGAAGAATCTTGCCCAACAGGCTCTTTCTTGGTCCCAGTTGTGAAGAAGATGCCACGCAGGCATAAAGTATATGAGATGAAAAAGTGATGAGGGATAGGTCTATGACAAATATTTTGACAAGGAGTAAACCTGGTTATGGGTCCCTCACCTTGGGAAAGTTGAAGGAGCGTTGAAGATAGTAATCCTGTTGACAGTTATCTGGGGAGTTTCATTTCAGACCCTTCCTACTTCTGCGTAGTATAAAAATACGGAGGTGAGAACAACTCAAGCATATAGTGTATAATTTGGAAATCCCTCCTTCTTACATGTTTTGCAACTTCGTATGTCAGTGGAAAAATCACAGAATACCAATACCAGAAATGCATAGTTTCCTAAAATAACGAGATGTTTGAGGTTCAAATGTCTTCAAATACCTGAAACATGTCATTCTGCATTCCATTTCCTATTTGTAGACAAAGCGCAAATTTCCACAGTACTAAATATCTTTGCTTTTTGGCTGTATTCTTTATCAGATCATTCTTATTTTGGAGCTTCATGGAATGAGAACTGAACCCCAGGTTTTCCTCTCTGTGGTGCATTCCTACATATAGATCTTGAGTCTTAGAGTTTCTGTTGTCTACTCTATGTAGGATTACTTTATAATTTATCATTCAAATCAATACAGTTCTGAAAGGGAAGCCATTAACTAATTATCATTAGGCCTCAAACGAGGGTCTCCCTGAGGAAACTGGAATTTAGATTCCTGGAGCTCTAATGGTGAGGATGCGACAGTTATATGGAAATAGTTCTTGCCCTCAAGTGTCTAGTGAAACAAATGAGGTATGTACTCAAAAAGTCACACAACACTCGAAAGCATGGCATTTACTATAATAGACATAAAATATGTGTGGATTAAAATGGAGTGTGTATTCTTGTGAATGGAATCACCATCCACACCAGGACGCTCAACCCCCAAACCTGGGACTCTTTACTGGTTCATCTTTCCCCTTGCTCCACACATCCATATGAGCGAGTCTTGACTGAATTGCCTCCACAAAATATATTCCTATTCTGCCCATGTAGTTTCTGTCTTCATTGCTCCCCATCATGGTCCACGGTGTGGTCTCCTATTTGGATTATAGTCATGGGATCATAGCTGACTTCCTCTCAGGACTCTCATCCCTCCATAATACATTCTGCACACAATGTAGGGTTAGTGTGGTCTTTTTACCCTGTATTTGATCAGTCACATTTCGGTGACTCCACACTGCATGCAGGGAGGAAAAGAAGATGAGTTCTATATTTCTTCACATGACCTCAGGGACCTTGCAAGATGGCTGACTTTGTGTTTCATGCTATTCTGACCCTAACTGGGCTAAGTCATATTGGTTTTCGGTTACCCTCCTCCCACCCAATGACCTTCAAATCACTGGGAACACCCTTCCCTGGGGTCCTCACATTCAGTTCTCAGATCAAATGTCACTTCCCTGAACACTGGTCGAAACACTGCCCCCACTGCTTGCTCCTCATCACTTTGCCAGGTTTTATCGAATGAGTTAATGCTGTAAAGCGCACGTGGCAGGAAATGAATAAAATAGTAGGGTTGTTACGTCTGAATTATCTAGCTTATTTAACTCGTTGATTATTTGCCTCCCACTGCCTTTCACGGTGTGTGAGGTAGAGATCTTTCCTGTCTCATAGCTTCCGTATCCCACTCATCTGAGAAGAGATATCACAGGAGGGGCTCACTTGGTAGTTGTCAAGTGAATGCATATGTTTTCAGTTAAAGAAGTCCTTAAGAAATTGAAGACTCCTATCTTAATATAACAGGGATTCTACAGAAGCAGGTAGGAGAGTTTGGTATGTATGTATATGCAGATATACTCAGACACACACATGCTTATTAACACACACTCTGATTGTGTAAGTGTGCTAATTTATCGTGATTAGAATATATTTTATGTTTTATCTCTGCTTTCCTCTCTTGCCCCTTCCTCTCAATCTTCAGTCTTAGGAACCTCATATTAGTAAAGCCCTGAGTCAGGACAATCCCAAGAGAACATGCAGAAATGATTGAGACACCAGGGAGATTGGTGTATAAGCTATACTAATTATCCTATTATTAATTTACATTTATGTAACTCCTTCATTTAGGAAGAACCTAAACTGAGAGCATGTATCGTTCCCAGCTTAAATGCTTTAGATGGTGGTGGCCCCAGCATGCTCTAATCCAGTGGATGGGAGAAATTAGAGACTAAGAGAATGACATAGAATTATTCTGCCCAGGGTACCTCGCTGGCTTAGTCAGTTAAGCGTCAAACTCGCTTTTGGTCAGGTCATGATCTCAGAGTCATGAGATCATGTGTTGGGCCCTGTGAAGCCCTGTGTTGGGCTTCACACCGGGCATGGAGCCTGCTTAAGATTTTTTCTCTCTCCCTCTACTCCTTCCTGCTGGTAGCCTTAACTCTCTATCTCTAAAAAAGGGGGGGTGGGGAGCATGCATCTGGGTGGCTCAGTTGGTTAAGCATCTGCCTTCGGCTCAGCTCATGATCCCAGAGTTCCAGGATCAAGCTGGGCGTTGGGCTCCCTGCTCAGCAGAGAGTCTGCTTCTCTCTCTGTCCCTTTCTCCTACCTGTACTCACGACCTCTCTCTCTCAAAAATAAATAAGTAAAGCATTAAAAAAAAGAAGAAGAATTATTCTTCCTACCCCAAGATAGTTGATTAGTCATAAAAAAATGATTAAATCTAGGGGTGTGTAGATAACATAATATCATTATAATGAAATCCTTGTGGTTGAATGGACTTAAAACATACTTTTGAAGTTATAAACATTAAAATAAAAGTGTATCTAGTAAAATGGCTTTGAAAACCAAAAATGTATCTTCTTTCAAAGATTTAAATAGCCCTAGAGGTATTTAGGAAATACTTTAAATGACCCAATTTTTAAAAACAATTATAAAAACTTCAGGTTAAAAAGTTTTGATGCAGTGAGGCCCCTGGGTGGCTCAGTCATTTAGGCATCCGATTCTTGATCTCAGCTCACTTTGATCTCAGGGTCGTGAGTTCAAGCCCTGTGTCGAAAAACAAGTTTTAATACAATCTGGTAGAGTGGCAAATAATTTGCATAAAGTAGTTACAAAATGAGTAGAGAAGGTCAGAAGAGAGTTTAGAAACTTTTCTTTCCCATTTCTGCATCCAGGAATCCAGTTAGGCAAGAAATGTTCATTGTGGAGTGAAATCAACTCTCATTTTGGGGTAATTAGAGATACTGAGAGTATAACTGAAAGAGTCTGACAAATCACTTCACTTATCTGGGCTTAACACCAAATGTACTCTTATCTTCTTTTTGGTTTTAACATTCTGCAACCAATTTAGAAAATTGCCATATAGATTTATGTCTTACAGAAAATTGTTTATAAAATTTTGAAACTATCAATTCCTATCTAAGTTGGAATAGCAAATGGATATCCTGTTTGAAGTTGTTTCTGGACTTTCTGATGACTTGGTTCTTATTTCATTCTTAGTGTCAATGGGTTAGTTGTTAAACATCCAAAAATCTATTTTATATCACTTAATTCAATTTAGAAATCGAATATAGCTTGCCTATCTTAAAGAGATGGTGGGAAATGAGCTCCCTGGCTGAATTTCTTTTACCATTCTGCATGGCATGACCTTAAAGAGTGGTACTTCATGGTTCTTATTTTCTTTCTTGACTCTTTGTCACCACACAAAGCTGGGGATGTCCTGATAAATGAGTGGACACTTAATGTAATAAATCAGCCCATGAGTCACGCATCATGAGTCATAGATGCATTTTTGGAGGGATCTTCACAATCTTATCTCCAAAGGATGATTAAGGAGTCGAGAATATCAAATACTTTAAAAATACATATGTATATTTTTAGTTCTAACAAGCATGTATTGAGGTCTTATTCCTTGCCCAGAATTGTTATAAATGTCAAGGAATTAACTTCTCATAGACCAGTGATTATCTCACTTACTATCTAGATCAGAGCTTCTTCACTTTGGTGCTGTTGACATTTCAAGCTGAAGGAATCTTTGTTGGGGAGGAGAGATACTGTCCTTTGCATTGTAGAATGTTACTAGCCGCCCTGACCTCTACTCACAAGGTGCCAGTAGAACCCTAAACCTTTTAGTTGTGGTAAATAAAAAATCTGCAAGACATCACCAGATGTCTTCTGTGGGGGAAATGTTCCTGACTGAGAACGGCGCTGTGACTAGGTAATTTTTGGACATGTGGAATGGTCAGGGGTTGGAGACTGGTGCAGGCTCTCTCAAGATACTGCAGAAGCAAATGGGGATTCTACCTATTTGCAGGGTTGTTCTTTCAGGAACAATCATAGAATTGGAGGTTTGAGTTGGAAATTCCGTGCCTCACTAGGAAAGACCCATCACGTTACAACTCAATAGTCAATTCTCAGAGATTTTTCAGGTTTGCCCATGTTAATACAGCTACCAAAGATAGGACTAGACCAACCTCTGCTGACTCTGTCTTCAGGTTCTTCATTGCTTCTGAAAAAGGGAGGCATTGATATTGACAGCACAGTGCTTAGAATTATGACCTTCACCATTTTCCTCGGGTAACCATTTTGACAAACACCACTTACGCCAGTTTCTATGATTTAGTCAACTGCAGAATGAGGCCAGGTGGATGGCCTGTCATGTATAATTCTCTCCACCCCACTAAGCACACTTTCAGCTCTCTTTCTCCATTTCTTGTCGTTCTAATAACCAAGGCATGATTTATATTTTTCTCAACAAATGGCCAAGTGAAAGCCAACTTTGAGCCAAATCCAGTGATACTTAACTAAATTCAAATTATCCCTCTTTGGCAAGCCTCTAGAAAGTCAACAATAAATATGTTCACACTTTTGAATAGATCTTTATAAAACATCTTCATAATTTTAAGTATTGGTAATAATAACGGTAGCAGTGAACAGTTTTTTTTTATTAAGCTTCTACTAACTTCAATTCAGAATGCTACTCTTGTGAAAAAAATATGGAAATCAATGAAACACATACTAAAGAGGCAACGCATACTTAAATCAAACTAAAGCAATAGTGAGAAGGTGACCTGACTGTGACACTGTCAGTAGAGCACTAGGAACGTGGAGAAGAGAGGAGAAAATTAAAAGCAAGCATTAATCAAGAGAACACGACACACAAGGTTCCATGCTAGGCTCTATGCAAATACTGTAATGTAGTCCTGTAATTTGAAATGGGCATTATTTCCTACATTTATAAGAAATGCAGAAGGAACTATGCAAGCAAAGACACATATGAAGGAAAGCAAAGACAAACAGAACTATTCAATGTTATTATATCATAAAATGGGTGCAGGGGGGAAATAGCACCTAAGGTGGGAGTATCTTGGGCAATCCCTGGCAAAGACACAGATCTTGATAACATCAGTTGAGTCGGTATTGATGAAAGTATAAATGTTAGGCTGGGACTGGTTCATAGAGACCCTTGAATGAGAAGCAAGGCATTTGGACTTGATTTGTTAGTCTGTGAGAACAAATGGGGGATTTGTAATCAAAGCAGATGTGATTGGAATCACATGGTCTACCATTCTTCTGAGTCACTTGAGTTTCAACTATAGATAGGGAGTTTTGCCATAATGTTAAAGCATGATTGAGGTGCGTTGGGAAGGCTCAAGTTTGGCACAAACATCACACTCATGCAGAGAAAGAACAGGGTATGTTTGTTTGACACAAAGAGAACCATAGTGATAAAAAAGAGAGAGAGAGAAGGTATGTGTTCCCATATCATGTGCTCCAGTGGGTCTAGAAAAGGAAGCTCATTCTTGAGCCCTGGTCTGTCTCAAAGTACAGCTCACAGATGCCCAGTGTCACATCACCTGGGAAATTTTTTAAAAAAGGTAAAATCTTGGGCCCCGTAGGCTCCATGCCTTCTGAAACTCTGGCCACTGGGCCCAAGTATCTATCTGTCTTTTAATAAGACCTCCTCCTTCTGTTGCATACTCAAGTTTGAAAACCACTGTGCTAGAGTAACTTAATTTGAAAGAAAGTGAGACTGCTCTTTCTCCCTAGATGGACAAAAAGAAAATTTAGACATCCCGCCCTTAGAAAAAGAGGGCTTCAGGGGAAGGGGGAAATAATTGCCTTAAAAAGATACACAAGGAATTATCAGCAGAATTCGAATTAGTCTTAGTGTAAAATGCAAACTAGTCAAATTAACTAATTCCCCTCTCCCCTAGGCCTGTGAAGGGGCAACATAGTCTATTTGGAAACCTTATTTAAATCCACAAAAGGAAAAAATTAAAATAAATCACACTTCTTTGATTTCAAAGTAGGAATTCACTAAACTTAAGAAAAGTTATGGGGCGCCTGGGTGGCTCAGTGGGTTAAGCCGCTGCCTTCGGCTCAGGTCATGATCTCAGGGTCCTGGGATTGAGTCCCGCATCGGGCTCTCTGCTCGGCGGGGAGCCTGCTTCCTCCTCTCTCTCTGCCTGCCTCTCTGCCTACTTGTGATCTCTGTCTGTCAAATAAATAAATAAAATCTTTAAAAAAAATTTTTAAAAAAGAGTTATGATAGAATCTGTGGAGACATACAGTTAGGGTAAAGTTTTATAGCTAGAAGGAATTTTAACAAAGCCAAAGTCCATTTCAAAGATGCTGTCTGGAACACCAAAATCCCATTATCATTGTAGCACAAGCCTATGACTTCAGCTACAGTGGTAGCAAGGGAGTTAAACTGAAAAGTAATTGAACTTGGGTATTTCGTATCCTCCTTTTTTTTTTTTTTCCTGCTCCAAGATGACTTGATCATCTTTCACCATAGTTCGGAATGACCATCTTCGGCTCAGCCCTGTCAGCATTTAATAAGCGCCAAACAATACATAACTTCCAACAGAGTCTTATCTGTGACATAAT
This sequence comes from Mustela nigripes, assembly GCF_022355385.1. NCBI lineage: Eukaryota > Metazoa > Chordata > Mammalia > Carnivora > Mustelidae > Mustela > Mustela nigripes. The sequence continues at coordinate 125,718,715 of NC_081559.1, read as the reverse complement.
ACTTTACGTAATCATGCATTTTATGAATTTGGTCCTTAAGTTATTAAACTAGAGTAAATTTAGTGAGAAGAGAGACCCATATCCTCAATATATATGTATATACATATATACCTGCAGTAAGTAAGAAAATAGTATAAAATTTAGGGTAGAACTAGAGGTTTCTGATTTTATTTATCTATTCCCATTCTTTAAGTGCTGCCATGGAAGTGTCTGGACACTGCTTATGATCCCTCCAGCTTCATGTCCAAGCAAGATATTAAAATATATAACTACCTTGGTCCCAAACTGAGAGTGACCCATTTAAAACAGTCCTTGTTCAACACTTTCAAAGGGAACTGCTTAAAATGGGCCATCCTGTATTAAACCATGAAATAAACTTCCAAGGGAATTTGGAAGACATCCAAGTGGTTGTGTAATTTGACAGTGAAAAGGAAAAAGACTACAAAATACATTATAAGGAATAATGCTTCTCTGAAGAAAAAAAAAATGAGAACTGGGAATTGTTTTACAAAGCAATTAAATATAGAAATATTTTTCAGAAAAGATATTTCTTCCGTTGTCCAAGACATATGCTCTGCAGGTCCTCAGATCTCTGGCATTGTTTGACCACGATTGTGTTTCTTTGCCATGATTCTTTGGATCTCCTTGATAAACACCAACAATAGCTTCAGACTGGAGCTAGGACCCAGTCTGAAGGGTAGGGGACCCATACCACTAAAGCAGTAGAATACAAATAAGTCTCTACAAGGCCTATTTCTTTGTGCCTGGCAAAGAATTCACAGGGCTATGCTCCTAAGGACGCAGGCCCTTTAAAAGGTGTTGTGAACTCTGTTTTGATCAACCAAGACATGCTTTTCAATGAACTGACTTTGTAATATCAGAATTGTATTCCAGGCTTAAGAGATAAGTTCCCAGGTAGTTTAATTCATATTGTCACCTCTTCCAGCAAAATGTGGGCCATCTAATAGATGTGAGAAGGTATCCATTGCATGGAAGGGCCAGTTGGACATAGAAATCGATGATCATTTCTCTTCACACAGGGTCCAGTAGATCTATCCCCTCTTTGACAGTTCCCCTTGAAATGTTAACCCTAGTAGTTCCCTTTTTATATGTAAACATAAAATGTAAACGTTTTACATTTTAATTTCCAAAATTTATTAGGTTCCTCCAACCTTAAAATAGTTGTCCTTTCAAGATTCATTGATGAGAAAACCACACAACCTCCAAAGGATTTGGTACTGCTGTTACATGAATATGTGCTTCCTGAATTTGAAGAGCATCTCCTTAGACTTGGAAAACATTCATCAGTGGTATCTTTACATTTATATGGTCTGCATGTGAACTTCCAGACCATTGCAGAGACTCCAAAAGGGCCCTAATTCAAATGTGGGTTTTATTGCCTACCTGTGTGGGGTACTGAAGGAGATTTAACATGATCCTAAAATGGTCTCTGAGGCTGGGTTCACCTCCCCTAGCATGGTACCTGCCAGAAACAAGATCTGCTCCCTGATAGACAGCATGGAGACTTGAGATCCAGAAGAGATTAAGAGACGGAGTCGGAGTCGGTCCTTCTCAAACTGTAATCTGTATGCGAATCATTAAGAGCTTATTCAAATGTGGATTCTGATTTGGAGTGGAGTTGGAGAGGCGAGGCCTGTACAGTCCACCATTTTAGGAGCTGGAAGAGCTCTGCGGTCAAGCCAGAGTACCCGGCGATGAGCAGGTTTCAAAACTCCCCAGGTGTTTTTAATGCACCACCATGGTTGAAAACCAGGCAGCTGTGTTTTTATGTGTTCCCTGAAAGTTGACAATCTCCAGAACTGCAAGTGATTAAAAAGGCAAGGTAGCCAATGTCATCCCACTATAATGAGAAACTCTAGAGGACAAAATGATAAAAAAGGAGAAAAATACCGTAGGCAGTTTTCAACTTTATATATTTTAAAAAGTGCTTTGTATAAAGTGGAATTGTCTGTGATTTGAGGGGCCTAGTTAGGTAAAAGTAATTTTTTTTTTTTTTTTTTTTTTTTTTTTTGGTCTTGAAGTCCACATGCAAAGCAAGTTGTTATTGATTATACTAACCTGAAGTAGTCCGGTGGTCTTTTTGAGAACATCATCGAAGCTGGGTTAGGGCATAGAATAGGAGGAGGGTCCAATTTGGCCTCTTGTCCCCAACCATCCTCTGTGCTGTCTTGGTGCCTAAAAACCATATTCCCAATCCTCCCTGAATGAATTCACTGTCTCTTACATGAGATTTTAGTTGAAGCCCCATAATTATGCATTCTAGAATGGGTAGAATATTAAGCATTATCACCCACGAACACCTCAGTGTAAATATACAGACCAAATTAGCAAGCCCTTCACCTGAGGGGGCCCTAGGAGATCGGGAAGTAAAATACATGTGATTCGATGTATATTCAGTGTTTGGGACATTTCCATGGAGTATATGGCAAAATGGACGACCCAGCAAGAATGAAGCCATTGAGTTCCTGGGAAGCAGGTGGGAAGGGGAGATACAGGTAGGGGGAGGCAGTCTGAGATGCAAGGGGGTTTGAGGAGAAATCAGAGGAAAGACATCCCCGTTAACCAGTATCTTCCCTCATGGGTTCCAGACGCTTATTCCTACTTGTGTCTGTAAAGAATCTATAGGCCTTGAGTGTCAGAATATGATAATGGAAAAAGACTTTGATTTTCGTTGCTGCAGACTGAAGGAATTTCATATCTAAGACAATCACAAACAGTATTGCCAGAACAGCCAAAAACTGTGGGTGTGTTTTTTTTTTTTTCCATAATCTCATGCCAGGAGAGAAAGGGACATAAGCAAATATTTTTATATTTTGAAAGGGATGTTTTATTTTATAACATCTTGAAGGAAAGAAAGCAAACAAGCCTGGTTAATGCCTTTTAAAAAGAGAATGTGTTTTTCCTAGTTAACGACAAAGATTTCACTGAGATGGAGAAAAAAAAAATGTAGCGTTTATAAAAATGTTGATGTAGATATAATTAGATCCATTTTAGGACCAAAAGTTTTATGCAGAAACTGACAGAAGGATACACAATAATTATAGTTTCCTGACAAGCTGAATAGAGTTTTCTTTTTTTATCGTATGGTTTTAGAAAACCAAACTGTAAATAAATATGCAGTTTGACAGATTGTAATTGCGATCAGCAAGGCGTCTTTTCATTTAATCAGATGGTGTTATTAAAATGGGGTTACAATTAAACATTTTATAATGTGACGTAGAACTCCATTAAAATTCTTCGGCAAACAGCAATTTGCATCTGATGCTTAAGCATCCTCTTCTATTTGCAGAAATGTTATTGGATGTGACCTTCCACGGGATGGGTCTCTGTTGCTATTTTTTATGTTTTTCTTCATACTTTGATAAATGATACTGAGCAGCCACTTTCTTTTCCTTCTTGCACAAACAAAGGTATTGGCTTTGCATGTTCCTCTTGAATTGCTGTGACCCCTTACGGTACAAGTGGTGGACCAAACAGAAGGTTTGAAGAAGCATGTTTACTTGTCAGGGAATTCATTTTCTCTGTTTACATAAAAGTCATCCCCATCAACTTCAAATTAACATTGAACTTACAGTTAAATTTGTTTCAGGGTAAGATTAATAGGAAGTTTTTGCAAAGGGTAAATAGCAGTTAATATTTTATATTCCCTGGAAAAGTACATCCTTAAACAAAGAATGGAAAGGTGTGAAATTGAATTTGACAGTAATTAAAAGGAAAATGGTCTCACGGTGCTGGTGGGGTAAAATTGTGGAAGGCTTTACTCTTCTTGCTTGGAGGCTTTGGCATGATTGTGAAAAAACATCGCCCGACCTTCATAAAGAACATTCAGAAATGTGACTAAACATTGCCATTGGACCAAAAGTGGATGATTGGATAATGGAACATAATGGGAAGGGAAATCCAGATTGTGACTGCAGACTTCTGACAGTACACGGGGATAAAGCAAGCTGTGGGACACGTCATGATCTTACACCTCTCAGTCCCTGAACATCCGTCCTCATAAAGCAGGAGCAATGCTTGGGTGGACTTTGAGAACAAGAAGCAAATTCAGCAAAGCCTGTGGGAGACCTTCTCAGCCTAATGTGGACTGCAAAATGCCCACCTGGACATTTTGCCCAGCCAAGAAGACAGCGTTTGCTGCTAATGACCATGGTCACTTTCTGACAGCCTAAGTGTTGGAGGGATTTTGCATTTCCAAAAAACAAAAAGAGTAAACCATCTCTAGGAAACCTTTCAAATTTAGAAAAGTTTCAAATGGGAAACATTGCCTATGTAAGTGAGATCTTTCAAAGAGAAAAGTTTCCAGACAAGTAGTCGTTTGACTAATAAATTATTCCCCAGGAGGAGTGAAACAGAATAATTTCAAATTACTCAATGACCTATTATCTACTTTTTAGGGGCAATATAGACATTTGATTTCTCACCTGCTGCCTGGCTTCTTGCTTATCTCTAGGCACCGTTTAGCATGGGAGGGAGGTTCTGAAAGTCCTACCTGTCCATTCTTTTCGAGCTGTGAAGTTGCTGCCCAGTCAACTCATTCCTCATTGTGCAGATGGAGAAGCCCCCGTCCTGGGGTGGGGGGTGAAAGGGTATTCCACGGTCACCATTACTTCATGGAAAACCAAGAATCAGAACCACAGGCTAACTCTGAGCCTTGTTCTCCTCCCTTATAAGAGGCTCTCTCTGTTCATTCAGATTTGGTTATTTTCTTTTCCTTCATGCCTCAATAAATAATTTCTTGAGCTCCTATAATGTGGCAGGCATGTTGAAACCCTAATGAACTTGTGGAAACTTGGAGTATAAGTCATGGTTTGCCAATGCAGCTGGAGGACAGAAAAGGTAACTGGTAGGGTTGTTGCCGTAGGAGGGCCTCTGCTGCAGCTACCTGAGAGTTTAAGAAAAAGTGATCATTGCAGTGGTGCTATTCTCTAGGAGCCTGCCAGGAAACCTGGTTATAGAGCCAGTCCTTTCGTTTCACTAGAACACCAGCAAATGATTTCCAGGGATTGCCAGAGCTCAGCTATAGGTAGAAAGCATTTTCCCATCCCCACCAGGCTGTGGAAATGGAATGAAATAAATGTAAAAGTGCCAGAAAACCCCTAAATAATCTCATATCAGATATTGATCATGCCCCCTAGTTGGAACCAGGCTTTGTGATTTAGCAGTACGTACATCAGTAAACAAAATATGTGTACGTGTATCTATGTGTAAGTACAGTCTACAATCATGGTGTTTACAATCTAACAGGACAGATCGGAAGTACGCCTACCAAAAAGAATCCCCACATTTGACAAAGTAAAAGCAGTTTGTAAATTGTTATTTTATAGAATTTCGTAGAATCCAGAATTTTAACATCTTTCTGGGCAAAATCATTCCATTCGGTATATTTGGTTGTTTTTCTCTTTGGGACACACTGTACATCCCTTTATAAAACATGGCCTGAGAGCTGTTTCCTAAATATAGAATCTTCCTTAATTGATAAAATGAAGTGTTGGTGTTACCTGTATGGTACTTTTTTGTACTGTTTGCTTACCCAAATTCTCTAAGCAGAAATAAGAAAATCCATTTTTATTAGAAATATATAGAAAACACAGCAACAAAGTGAACAAGAGCCCTGGGAAATCGGGCAAGAGTCCGGGATTAAGAGTTACGGATCTGCTATCATTCGCGTGACTTTGGGCCACCCATTAATTAAATATCTCAAGTCCACACATTAGGCCCTGGATGTATGTTAACTCATTAGCAATTTGATTTTCTCTCCTGAAGGAAGGATACGAGAATCAGTGATCCTTGAGGTCGTTTCCTGTTCAAAAATTCTGTATTTACCATGTACCCCAATTTAGTGCGACTTTTAGTAATGTAAACATTAGCCAATATCCAAAAAGATCCCTTATTAAACTTGGAAAGCAAAGATGAATATTCCTGGAATTGAGGGAAAACCCATCTGAGTCCAATTCTAAATACCATTGGGGGTAAAAATGTAGCAGCTGTTTAGCAGTGCGGAGAAAAGCTATATCTGAATTTTGGATTAGAAGTGAAAAATACCTTATCCAGTTGAAACTACACAGGGAATTTAGATAGGATGTAATTACGCGGTTGGCATTTGTCCAGGAGCTTTTCTCTAACCTGCCTCCTTCCACAAGAAGTACATTTACCATGGGATCTTTAATGATGGCGTATGATCAAGACCCTCCATTTTAACTCCCCATCTAAGACAAGAGTCCACTACACATTTGTAATATAGTAAATTCCCCTAACACCCATCTTGGCACACTGGTTTAATACTACATTGCAACAGCACCAACGCCTACCAAATCGTGTCTTCCCTCCGGGGTCTCTAGTCTCATCCTGACTTAATTCTGGAATTCTTAATTTCTGTGATTGGTGCCTGGATGGATGATATAAATCCTATTTGCTCAGTCTATGCATTCCAGGAAAGGTTAAGCTTCATTGCAAAGATGTATTTTTTCAAAAAGTACAGTATTTTTTTTTTTTCTAATCAGGACAGCTACTTCCATTTCCATGCAGTTGGGGAGAGCAGAGGGTAGTACAAAGTCATTTTAATGCTTTGTCACAGGGGTGACACCAAGGATTGGGAGAGCTGGCATTATTCTAAGCAAAGGCGTGCTGAGTAGAGTTCATGAAAAGAGGGACGGGGTTTCAAACACTAACAAATGATATTCTGCATAATCTGGGGGCATCCCAATGGAATGAGGAAGAAACAAAGAGCCACATTTTACCATGAAGGGGTAGATGTGATTCATACAGCTATTGAGAGAACAATGAATTTAAATAACCCAAGTGACTGGAAGACAGAAATATTTATATCCCTTTTTTGACCAAATAACACGATAAACCAGCTTATCTTTCCAGACAAGTTTCCTGATGCAAAAGGAAACATAAAGTGATACCCAGCTTCTAGATTTGGGCATGCCTCCAGACTTACATTGCCTTCTAGGCCTGGCTTCATCCCACACTTGGTGCTTCTCCCACCAAACACCCATTTTGTAGAAATTCTGACTCAGTAAGTCTGGGTGGGGGGCAACTGACTCTCTTAGAGAAAACCTCTGCAACTACCACCTTGTAAGAACCACTGGTTTGGGTCCACATGTAGATGATAGATTGAATTGTTCATTTTTCACTCATGCATGAAGATAGAGGAATGGTCGTTCTTTTTCAGTCCAGATATTGCTGGTGACCAGTAAGTAAAAGCAATACGGAGGAGTTAGAAGTAGTATCTGTCAGAAAAAAAGCTATTATTTTTACATCAAAAGGAATATATATCTTATGTGAAGGAAAAAAGACGAAAAAAAGCAGACTCATTCTCATGATGAGTGCCCTGAGGATAGACCCTGTATCTGTTTTTTAAAATGCAAGAAGATGAGTCTATTGTAAAAATACAGAGGTGAGTTACCAGTATTGGAAAAAAAAAAGTAAAATAATGATTAGAAATCAATGTGCTGTACAATAACTATAACTACATTAATATATAATACCTTTTCCATTTGACAACGATGGGAAAAGCATCCATGGTATACTCCCAATCCGGTTCAGTCAACCTGGGTCACATGAATAATGCTAGCATATGTATAGTGGTTTATGAAGTTGGCCTGGATTGCTTTAAAGCCTGCAGTGTGTTCTATCTATTGTATTTTTACATTTCAACTTGTTTGTCCCACATATTTATAAACTGTCCTGATCAAGCTTGAACCGGCTTGATTACTTTTGATTTGTGCTGTAAGATTTCTTCATTCTTCCTGGAAATTTCAAGACATTTTACTCTAAACCTATTCTTTCTTCCTTTAGATTTATTTACTACCTTTAGAAGTAGAAAAGTCCAATTTCAATCATGTTTGAAATAACTCATTTTAGACAAGTACGTGCTGCTCTGCTTACAAAACATATATGAGTGGAATATGCAATTACTACAACTCAGTTTCCTGCCACAGAAACATTTCAGCATTATAGCATTACAGAAATAGAATGACATGCATAATGAAAGATTTCAAGATTCACCCAAGGCATTTATTCTCTTCACCTTAATGTTCTCAGCAGTAGCAGAGTATCCATTAAAAGGTACTATGAATTATGGTTGCCTAGCAACGGGAAGGAGCTTGTAACAGCACCAAAGAATGAAATGGCTGGTTGATAAAATGAATTTTCTCTGAGCATTAGCCTGTTGAAACTGCCTTTTCTTGTGGAACATAAAGTGCATTTATTTGTCTCATGCATTTTTTATTAGAAAATTATTTGAGTTCCAGGGACTTGAATCGTTTTGCTACAGGAGATATTTGATTTTAATGTGTTGTACTAAAATAAGTAATAAAAGACACTTTCTTCAAAGCAAAGTCACCAAACAATCCTATGTGGATTTTTGAAGAGAGAAATAAAATATTTGATAAGCTATTCCATTACTGGTTTCTAATTAAGAAAGGCCTTAGATAGAACTCAGAATTCCACTGATGCTGTGAAAGGTATAAGGTTAAAATAGTGGATTCTTCTTGGTTGTATGAACTGTAGAAATATTCTGTTGACAGTGAAATGCAAGAGAAGAATGTATTTTTTAAATCTTACTCTTGGCTATTTCTTTGTAAAATTTATCCCGACAAAGGTCTAAATATTTACCCAAAACTCTACCCAATTATACATGATCTTTTATTTAATTTGCCTCATTTTACTGTTTTGAACATCTTCATCTGACTGTGCTGTCCTCTTGGAGAAATACATATATTTCACTGTCATGGCTGGCTCTCTTTATTTGTAATGATTAAATTATGGTCTATGTAATCTTGCCTTGTAGATCTCTTGCCCCAAGAAATACACTCAGACGACATGACTAGATGGAGTTGGCAGCTTCTGAAAGTATATATTTAAAATTGTTATGTTGTGTGAGCATTTTTTTCAATTTAAAGTAAGTCAGATCCTCTGCTTAGGTTCGTAGAAACCATAAACAACCAAATATTGAGAAATCAGTTATAGACAGCTTAAAGCAAAGATTATTAAAATAAGAGTTCATATACTCCATTTTGATTTTCTTCTGGCTACTCTTTTTCTACATTTCTAGATGATCATTACGTATAGGTCTAGAATATTGCATATACCATATTCATCTCACGAGCAAAATATGGTATCATGTATTCATCTACTCATGTATGCATGGAAATCGTATCACTAAATGCCAGGCATTACATTTTTAATAGCCTTTTTATATAATATATTGCTTCTGACTGTTCAGTACATGATTCATTTTTATGATAACATAGTCTCTGGTTGAAAAAGAGTTTTGTTGGGCCAATGTTTATTCCACTGGATGAAGAGTTGATACTTCTTTGTCCTTAAGTATCTATTCAATTCAAGCCTGGCCCAGAGCAAGATAGTTAGTTACAAGAGGGAGGGTCAAATGGAAATGTTATTGATCCCTGTAAATGGAAAGAATTTTATACAGAATAGTTACCCAGTTAGAGAGCAACAAAAGAACTATCTTTTAAAATGACCATCTTGGTGCAATCTTTAGTCAGGCTCAAAAAGAGCATTGGAAATGCATTTGTTGAAACCGATCAACATAAGCAATACTCACTGACTGTTCTCTCCTAAGCCAGAATTTTCCAACTGATAGCCTTCGATCTTCACTTCAGTATGAGTGTTTAGCTGATCTTTTATTATTCTCTTCATTAAAATTAGGTCAGTAGTATTTCCTCTTTGCGAATCCCTTTTGCGAATCCCGGTTTTTTCATTTTCAAGATGGAGAATTATGCATTGGGCACTCTTACCACAATTGTACAATTGTGCATGAGACTCAGGTGCCATTCAGCTTGAGCCAGTGTCAAAGCACTTATCAAAAGAGAAAAAATTTATGTCTTTTTAAAAGACTGGTGTCTAAGGCCCAGATTCTTACCAAAAAAGGAAAAACAAGAGTGCCTACTACCTACATTGATCATTGGTGGTTTTCCTAAAATGATTGTCTGGGAGGGCTGGTTTTCCCTGGTTGAGAATGAGAAGCTTGTACTCTTGTTAACCAGTTAGTGGGAGGTGGGAAAATAAAGGTGAGAAGTGATGGTGTTAGCCTGTACCTGACAACTCTTTACCACTCACAAGGAACTTTCCTTTACAAGATCTCATTAGATTCTCCCACAGCCCCTGTGATAATAAGCAGGACAGGAGCTATATTAGAAAAGGCAGTGTTGACTGCAAACCAGACCTAGAGTGACAAGATCGGTGTTCAGGTCAGGGTTGCCCCCTGACTATGTCCGTAATTAGCCACAGTGCTGGACTTTTCAGAGCCTTGATTTGCTTGAACAGGAGTGATACTGTTTCCCCAGAGATTACTTTGTGAAAGCACCTAGCACATAATAAATAATAAATGAGAATAGAACCTGAATCTCAATATCAATGTGCAACATAAAGATGCAACTGACCTCCCGAGGTCAAACAGCTACAGAGACAGGGATGGGGTTGGAAACCTCTGAACCTAGCTGTGTTGGTGGGTTGCACCCCTATGGTGTCCACTATTAATAGTGTGTCCACTATAATAGTGTCATAGTGTGACACTATGGTGTCACACTTCACATGTGAAGAAGCTGGATTGGGAGGGTAAAGGACAGCCTGGACCCCGGCCAGGTTGTGAGCATCTATGATTCTGTCATCACTGGCATGAACCCGAAGAGATCTTTATTGCCCTATACCAGAAACCTTTCTCTTTGGCTATGGCTTGCACCCCATGAAAATTTCTGGCATGAGAGCCACTAGATCACAAAGAATTCAGGCTTAAAAGTAATATATGAGTTGCTTTCCAAAATCAGAAATTTTGTGGAATAAATTTTGCTTTGATTTTTAATGATTTAACGGTTACATTCCCAGAGTTAATTAAAACTTACTGGGACTAAAATATATGTTTTTCAATCTAACTGAAGATCAAAGAATACAGCATTGGTAAGTGAGAGCCTTTTTTTTTTTTAAGGTGTATATGAATAAATCAGATATTAATTACTGCTAATATTTTGCAAAGGTATAAATTAAAATTCCAGAGAGATCTTGACTGATTTGACTAACAATGAGTTTAATACAGCAGAATCCCACTTGAACATAAAACTCTTGCACTCATAATAATCCTATGTAATATATTGAGAGAGCCAAATTGAAACTCTTTCTGATATTTACATAGAATTATGAGGTACACTCTGTATGTGTTTACCATGTGCTTACTAGCTAAAGGATTTTTAATGGAGGAAGGTAACTGAGAATATTTTTATGTTTGCATCGAATTTATTCTTAAGATGCCATGATACTGCTGTAGTTTAAGACCCTCTATTAGTTTATCTTGTGAGTGTGGGAAATCAATATTAAATTCAAAATAAATATTTTAACACAAAAATCTTTAACTTAAAAATGTTTTCTCCATAAAAGCAATAGGGAGCTAGCCAATCTTTTAATGGATTGCCAAGCCACTGGTAGAATTAAAAAAAAAAAAATTGTAGAAATATCCAGGGTAAGAGGGCAAACAGGACTTATCATTCATGAAAATTACATTCATGGTTCAACCACAATTGTTACTGACTCATGTATGTAGGATGTGTTTAAAAAAAAAAAAAAAAGACTTCTATTTAAATGAAATCCCATTTCTACAGCCATCTATGAAAAAGTGGCAGAATCTAACATTTTAGTCTTGGAATGACTATAGCCTCATGAATATTCCATCACTGACAGTTGCCAGGATCTTGAAATAAGCAACAACAGAAGGTCAAAAAGAAGCAGAGAACACATTACTGAGTTTTAGTTGATGTTACAGTTTGATTTCGAGCGATAAATTTTTCCATACAATGGGTTCTTATCATGCCTGCATTTATGATATATAGCTGATGCCCTCTTGAATGTTTCCTAAAGCTACTGTCCACACAGAGTATTGTTTTTCTGACATGTTAATTAATTCTGTGGTGTCCAGGAATTCTTCTACCTAATTCCTGAATTCTGCCATCCAGATAGAAAAGTAAGAGTAAGTTGAATGTTAATTTAAAATAAAATAAACAGGTCTACAGAGTGTGATATAAGTGACAAGAGTAAGTTGAATGTTAATTTAAAATAAAATAAACAAGAGTAAGTGGAACATTAATTTAAAATAAAATAAATAGGTCTACAGTGTGATATAAGTGACAATTAGTAAAAATGGTGATTATAATCTAGAAAAAGTGGGACAACTTCAAGTAGTTGAATTTTGCTTCTAGAACTTTCTGTCTCCAGAAAGATACTTTATAACCTCAGATATAAATGCCCTGATTTTTCAGTCCCTCAGTGATTGGAGAAGGCTGCTAACAATTATTAGGAACATGTTTTATAAATACCTCAGGGTATAAAAATCACAAAATTTCAATTCTAGCATAGGAAGGGAAATGTAACAATCTGATAAATAAAAGACCAAGTATCTTATTTCCCTTTCTGCTACTTGAGACAATACAAGTCTCATTTGTAATTCAGGAATGTGAATTGCCGTAATAAATCTCAGTATTTCTTTGTGTGTGATGCAGAAGAGTGAGTAAGCAAATAATGGGTTTCTTGCTTGTTCTTATGCAAGTTGTCATGTGGTCCATGTTGGGTAATAGTACTAAACTCAGCCTATGATACAAACAGAAGTACCGAAATGACAGTAGCAAAGGTTAAAAAAGATTTTTTTTTTTTAATATTGGGAGAAGATGATATTCCGAGGACTAGCTCAAGGAATGGATGACCATTGCCAGAGGCTCAGCAACAGAGCCACTGACCCCATGGCTGGGTGTGGCATCTCATGCCATGTCGTGGACCCAGGCCTCCTTGTGAGCAGGCCATATGGCCTGACTGGTCCTTTTGTATTGTGTCAGACTGGTTCTACCCAATATTTGAAATAGCCAAACACAGCAAACAAAGAAATGTAGCAAATCAAGGTTACATAAATTTCAGAATTCTTAGAATCTCACTAATATGGTCCCTTCTCAAAAAAAAAAAAAAAAAGAACAAAAATGGACTAGAAAAGCTAACATTTATTGAGTGTTCCTTCAAATCCCTCTTGAGGATAATCAGGATGTATAACAAATCACTCTTTTTTTGAAGATTTTATTTATTCATTTGACAGAGAGAGAGAGAGTGAGAAAGGAAGCATAAGCAGGGGGAGTGGGAGAAGGGAAGCAGGCTCCCCACTGAGCAGGGAGACCGAGGTGGGGCTTGATCCCAGGACTTTGGGATCACCTGAGCCGGAGGCAGGTGCTTAACCAACTGAGCCACCCAGGTGCCCCAACAAATCACTCTTGACAAGTCACCTACTATGGGTCGGGTTCTGCCCTGGAAGATGTTACAGATGCATTAGGATAATTAATCTTTACAGCATCCGTCTTGAGGTAGATACGATACTCCTTATTTCTGTAGACAGAGAAACAAAGGCCCAAAGGACTTAAAGAAAGCAAAAATTGAAATCCTATCTGCCTCTCCAGTGGTCTTTCCAGAATAGTCCCAACAATAACAATTTGCTGTGTTATGAAGAAAAAGGGAAACTGTAACCTCTTGCCACCTCTGATGATTGCCAAATGCAAGTCTGTGACTGTGGCCCACAATGGAAAGTGGCTTCTCATCATGTTCAAGTCAGGCAAAATGCAGTTAAATCAGTTTTTGGTTTAGACACACAAAGAACACAACACTTTCTATGAGGCTGCATACCCAGTCTTTTTTTTTTTTTTTTCCTTTTAAGATTTTATTTATTTATTTGAGAGAGACAGTGGCAGAGCATGAGCAGAGGATAGAAGATGAGGGGAGAGGGAGAAGCAGTCTTCCCCACTGAGCAGGGATCATGATGTGGGCCTTGATCCCAGGACCCCGAAGTCACAACCTGAACTGAAGGCAGATGCTTAACTAACTTAGCCACCCAGGCATCCCAGTCTTAAAACAAGCTGAGCACTAACAATGGACTCACTGAGTTACTAGTGCACTATAAGACTTTTACCTCTCCTATGTGCTTCCCTAATCTGCTGTACAACTTTTTGTGTGTTTGATTTTTATATTCTTTTTAATACATTTACACAAAAATAGTTAATATAATATTTTATATATTTATATATTTATGATGCATACATAATCATACACATAAAGAGCTATATAATCTTTTTGTTTATGGAGATAGACTCTCTGAGTCTTCTTTTCTTAAAGTTTCCAAAGACCAGTCATATTTTAAAAATAGAAAGAAGATTGACCAACTAGAATCTAATAAGATTGCAAGTAGTCAGAGCCCTGAAATAACCAGAATTGTGGATGACACATATCAGGAAAGATAAATGATTAGTAAATAAACTAAAATGACTTATTCTTTTTAAGAATGCATCATTATATAAAAACAGATGTTACTTTAGGTCATTCTCTTACTCTTTGAATTAATATCAATAAAAAGAGATACACCCTAGATGTGAAGCAGAGCACCTGTTTAAAGCTCAGCTCAATTTCTTAAGTCCCCTTAGGTGATATTTAGCTTCCCAGACCCTTTATTTACTAATCTGCAAAGTGGAAATGCTAGAACTTCCCTCACAGAGCTAGTTTGAGAACCAAATGCCACAATGTTTCTAAAGTACTGACCTGCTCAGATCCCTGTGGTACCATGTAGCAAGGTTGGCAATCAGGAAGTTTCCCGGGATCCAAGTGTGGCGGATTGGCTTGTAGTACAGTAAAGTCTTCAGCTCTGCAAGAAATTTTGAATTACGACCATCGTACTACTATTTCAAAGTGCATGAATGCCATTTAGTAAGGTTTTTAACACAACTCAAAACAAAAGAGGCATTCTGGCAAATTGAGTTTTCAATAAAGCTAACAGAGCAATCCATTCTACTCTCACAAAGATGATTTATATTCAGCTAAAAAGTGATCTTTATTCTTATCTTACTATAAAAATAGTGCGTCTCATTTGTAAAGGGAAAGTGAATGTTTTCCCATCTGCTAACTGGGAGAGCTCTCATTTTTACCTGTTGACTAAGAGGCAGGACATATTTTGAATCTCTGCTTCATGCATCTATACTAAAAAAACAATTTAAGTATAAATTCCTATAACTTTTACATTTGCATTTTAAACAATTTTAAGAGAGAGCCCAATGTTCAGTTGTCTCTTAAAGTGTTTGAAAGCTTTTGTTACTTTCTGCCAAGTAAAACAGACTTAGTCTTATGAAGATAATAATTGCATTGGATGTGTAGCAAATTAAAGAAAGAATTTATATAAACACCCACTAGAAATAGTTATGTGGTGGATTTTAAAATTATATTGTCTGTTTTGAAAAGACTTTGAAAAGGCTATTTCTAGGAATTATGATCCATGTTACTTTGGTCCTACTGCAACCGTGAATAGGCAATATTGAGAATGAGCACCAATTTGAGAAAATAGATCAAGATAGATAAAGCCTTGGGGTACCCAGTTGGCTCCGTCATTTAAGCATCTGCCTTTGGCTCAGGTCATGATCCCAGGGCTCTGGGTTCAAGCCTCATGTTGGACTTTCTGCTCAGCGGGGAGTCTGCTTCTCCCTCTCCCTCTGCTTCACTCCACTTATACTCTCTCTCTCTCAAATAAATCTTTCTAAAAAATCTTTTAAAAAATATTTTATTTATTTATTTGAGAGAGAGAGATGCAGAGAGAGGGAACAGAAGCAGGGAGGCAGAAGGGGGAGAAGCAGGCTTCCCACCGAGCAGGGAACCTGATATGGGCCTCGATCCCAGGACCCTGGGATCATGACCTGAGCTGAAGGCAGACGTTTAAAGACTGAGCCATCCAGATGCCCAAATAAATAAAATCTTTAAAAAAAAAAAAAAAAAAGATAATGCCTTTGGAGGGGAAAAAAGAAACATATTTTTCTAGCCAGCCAGGATGAGAATGAAATTGTTGAGAACTCAGTTTTTCCCAGCATTCACAGCTCTGTGTGTGTGTGTGTGTGTGTGTGTGTGTGTGGTGTGTGTGTGTGTAATTGGGGGCAATTTGAAGGATAAGTCATGATTCCCATGTAAAATTATAACTTTACAAAATTACTATAAACACAAAGCAGTTAGATTTCTGGGATAAGTCGCAATCTGAGCAAAATAAATATAGTAGAGTAATATAATGACAATTTATTGCACTTATACTCTTATTTGACTTGAAGCATATGGTGTTGGACCAACAAATTCACCTGCTTCTAGTTATCTCTAAGACAAGGTAACTGCCTAGTCTGGTAACATTCTCTATTCTTGTTGATTACATCTTTACTATTGTAATCCTTAGTCCTCACAATTGTTCCGACTGTCCTGAGCAACAGGAAGCCCCGGCTAAGTAAATTAGGGGGCTGGGAGATGAGGTGACTTGCCTAAGGTCATACAGAATTAATGCAGAAATGAAGCTAAAAACAACGAGAAGCTGATTCCCAATACAGTACTTCTCCCAAGACCACCTCGTGGGAACAATACAGTCCATACATTTAGGCGGGAACTGACATGCACAGGCTCCTTCTGAATCCAATATAATCAGCATCTTTTGCATATCTCTGCGTGAACTCAGTACTTTAAATCCTGCAAAGCATGGTTTTTGTGGCCATGTGACACCTTTCAGGGAGCCCAAAGCTACATGCATTCCTTTTTTTTTTTTTTTTAAATCTGTTTCAGATATAGTACAGGTAACATCCTTCATGCAACTATAATCCAAATGGATTTTAAGCTAATATCAGAGCCATTCAAGTTGATGTTTGTTCATTTTAACCATTCAGTACCCCCTGGAAAATTGCAATAGTCTCAAAGCGATGGGGAAAAGCAGTTGCACTGTAAGAGCAGAGAAAAAGAATGCTTCTTGTTAACCCCTCCCCATCTCCTTACACCTGCACCATTCAAGCTTTATACATCCTGAAACTGAATCCATCATTGTATAGATACTTTCCTTTGCACTAAGGCATTCCATACATTGTAGAAGCGCTGAGCTCCAAAATGTTGGACCACATAATGCCTTTCTTCAGCAAGGGACATCCCTGATATGGAGAAAGTGGTGTAAAGCCATTATAACAGCAGTAGATTGTGGACATTTCTGAAAAGCTTGATGAGTAAGGTCTGGAAACGGTACCCACCCAGGAATGGTGCTTCTTCCTCCCTCCTTGCACCATATGGGTTTCCTTGTCTCATTCTAACTATGGCACCATGTGATGATGTGCTTTGGAATGGGTCTTGGGTGGCAGACACTGGGTGATAGCATGAGCGAACCACATGTATGGATAAAAATGATAGCTAGCCATTGCTTTCTGTGGAGTGCTATTTTCCAGAAACACAGAGCCTAGATCCTTTTTTGGCCAAGTTGGATGGTGCAGATAAGAATCATGCGATCTCACATGCAAAAAGGAAAACCGCTCCCGTATGTCAAGTCAGGCCCTCAAGTCCCTGTAAGTTCCCAGCTTCTCAGTTCAACAGTAGATAGAGCCTAAAGTAATTGTAGCTGTCTAGGAAAAACCCTTTCAACTTCCCTCTTTCCTGTGTTTCCTGACCGCCAGGAGACTCTGTTATGGCTACTTCCTTTCCAAAGTGGACAGCAGGGTGGGGGGATCACAAGTGAGGGTAGCAGACTGCTTGGGTGGGAACCCCCTTACCGTCCACCACAGTGCAAGGCGGGCAAGTTTCCACAGCTCTCCTTGCCTTGGTTTTTCAAAATTATTACTATTCAGGACTGAATATAAAAAGCACACAGGGGCGCCTGGGTGGCTCAGTGAGTTAAGTGGCTGCCTTCGGCTCGGGTCATGGTCTCAGGGTCCTGGGATCGAGCCCCGCATCGGGCTCTTTGCTCATCAGGGAGCCTGCTTCCTCCTCTCTCTCTCTCTGCCTGCCTCTCTGCCTACTTGTGATCTCTATCAAATAAATAAATAAAATCTTTAAAAAAAAAAAAAAAAGCACACAGCCTGACATCTTATTCCTCTTGTTATCCTTTCTGGTTGCTGAGGAAGAAGACTTCCTCTCTTAATTTATTTGCTTTTTTTTTTTTTTTTTTTTAAGATCAATTTCTAAAGGTCAGTTTCATTACTATACGTCCGTTATATCTGAAGGCCCAGGAAGGGACAGCATGTCTAACTGGGAGCTCAACCCTCCAGTAATTCTCTTTGTTTTTAAATATTGAATCTTTCAGAGCTGGCCTCTTTCTACCTCCAAATATGTCTCCCATTTTCTTAAAAGGCTATTAATGACTTTTTAATTAATTAACCAATTAATTAATTCCTAGAGATTGCTATTTACTCAAGTATTTGCCCCATCACTCCAACCGGTCTTTATTACCTTATATCTCAATAGTGGCCTGTGCTTCTCCTGTGAACCACTAAAGACCTTTGACCTCACGTGTCACCTATCGTAATCTCAGTTTGCTCACCTGTAAAATGCAAGGAAGGGAAAAGAGGAAGGGTTCGTTCAAGAGAATAGACACACTGATTTCTTAGGTCTTGTCCTGTTTGGATATGATTCTTTGACTCCCTGAGTTGCCAGTCCCTTCTCCCTTGCCAGTCAGTGTGAAGTGTGCATGTCCCCCAAGGTTCTGCTTGTCTGTCTGCATTCCTGTAATCTCAACCAGCCCCACAGTTTCCACACAACATTAGTTAGGGGAGCGACACATCTGTGTCTCCCACGCAACTCTCATTTTCAACCTCTAATTCCATGACTTCAGATGCCTTGTGAACAGCCCTCCAGGGTTTTCTGCTGGCACCTCAAATTTACCAATTTCCTCACTATACCAAGCCCCTCCTCCTAGCTTCACCCAAGCTACTGCTGTTCTCCTGGTGACCGAGATTGGAAAACTTGCTATCATCGTTTTCCACTCACATCGTTTTCCACTCTATCTCTGCAGTGTCTCTCACATTATTACTTCCTGTACATTCCAAGTACCAGCCCCCTCCAATGTAGACGACTTAGAACTATTCCCCGCAAGAGAAAGTGAGAGATGGTCTCTTGTTTGGAGTAATGTTCTTAAGGTCGTAAGGTAGTTCTCCCTTCATTTTTTTTTTTTTTTAAGATTTTATTTATTTGTTAGAGAGAGAGAGAGTGGGAGAACACAAGCAGGCAGAGAGGCAGGCAGAGGCAGAGAGAGAAGCAGGCTCCCCACTGAGCAAGGAGCCCGATGCGGGACTCGATCCCAGGACCCTGGGATCATGACCCA